>NC_133649.1:240377235-240455043 GCF_009905375.1 Apium graveolens | reverse complement strand
AGTGCTTTTCAAGCTGGCACAATGTTTCCACTAACTCACTCTGCATTTTTTCCAACTTGTCTACATCGATCACTTTACTGCAAATTGCCTTGAAGAAAAGGCAAAACCTAATAATTGTGCACCTGGCTTGTTTTTGTAATACTGATCGAATTGAGATTGGAAGCAAATGATGCAATATCATGTGACAATCATGAGATTTCATTCCAACAAGCCGAGGATTTTCCATGTTTACAAGATTCTTAATATTTGAACAAAATCCATCTGCCAACTTCATTTTAAGAAATGATGAGCAAAGCTCCGTTCTTATTCCCATTTCAGCCATATCAAGATGGACAGATTCCCTATCTTTTGTCTTCCCCGGAATATTTAGTAAAGTTCCAAGAAGGGCTTCACATATATTTTTCTCGATGTGCATCACATCGAGAACATGCCTAACTGGAAAAAATTCCCAATACTCAAGTTGGAAGAATATTGAAACCTTTTTCCAAACAGGTCGAGGTTCACTTTTCTTCCATCATGGTTGCCGTTGTTTCTTTCCAAATACATGGGCCCTTAAATGTTGTACTCTTTAAAAAACTCCTTCTCCGGTTAATGGAACAGGGGCGACCCCCTTCTCCACAGTGTTATCAAAAGCTGATTTCTGCCTTCTATAAGGATGATTACGGGGCAACCATCTTCGATGCCTCATAATCACCGTCTTACGGTAATTAACCAACCTAGTAGCTTTTATTTCATCAATACAAATAGTACACGCATTATACCCTTTAATAACATTTCCTGACAAGTTCCCTAAGGCAGGATAATCACTTATTGTCCATAATAAAATGCTCCTAAGCATGAAAGACTCTTTCTTATAAGCGTCGTACATTTGTTTCCCACGCCACAACTCTTGCAGATCTTCTATTAGTGGTTGAAGGAACACGTCGATATCATTTCCAGACTCAGTCGGTCCAGATATTAACAAGCAGAGCATAATATACCCTCTCTTCATATAAATCCATGGAGGAAGGTTATAAATTGATAGCAAAACAGGCCAGCTTGAGTAATCAATACGGTTTCCATGAAAAGGATTGAAACCATCAGAAGATAAAGCTAATCGAAGGTTCCTAGTCTCTGATGCAAAATCAGGCCATTTTTGGTCGACATCCTTCCATGTTATTGAATCATCCGGATGCCTAATTTTACCATCCTTTTGTCGCTCGGTGTCATGCCACGTCATGTCCTTTGTAATGTGAGGTGTATTGAATAAATTTCATAATCTTGGTATCAGCGGGAAATACCATAGAACTTTAGCAGGGACCCCTTCAAGTTCATCTCCTTTTTTGTTCAATTTCCATCTAGAGGCCTTACATACGGGACAAGTAGTTTGTTCTTCATCTAAATCGCCACGGTATAAGAGACAATTATTCGGACATGCGTGTATCTTTTCATACCCCATTCCTAATGCACATAAGGTTTTTTTTGCTTCATTGAAGGAAGAAGGGATGTTGTTGCCTTCTAGAAGTAAAGAGCCAAGTAATAACAGAATATCACTGAAGCATTAATCAGACATACCATGCTTCACTTTCAAGTTGTATAACTGGACCAGAGCTTTCATCTTAGTGTACCTCTCACATCCAGGATAAAGAGGTTGATGTTCACCTTTAACATGGTTAATTGTGGCGCCCTCCAAACCCGGGTCAGAAGTTTGGGGTCCACAACACAAACACAATATATCAACCTGTATAAGAAATATTATTTATAATGACCCTGCTTCACAAAACCACGGATCGCAACAGGTTAAAGTATGAAAACAAGCCACAACCTTAACTTATTACATCATACCAATCCCAACTAATTTAACTTACAATTGATAATAAAATCATTCTTACAATCTAACTATCTCTTTACCGCATGAAACTTCTGCTAGCTCGATCCAACTCAACTGGAACCTTAGCCCGCACTTTGGACTGAGGAACATCACTATTATCCATATTCTTTTCAACTGTAAAATATATAAAAGAATTGCAAGGGTGAGCTAACTAGCTCAGCAAGTCATAATAGTGATAAATGAGGTTAAACAATGATCAAATGAGATGATTCAAAGGAATCAAGTTTCTTTTTAACTATTCATTAGAATTGGATATTCATTTTAAGTTTTAAAACCAAGGTTAGGCTGCTGATCAGTCACGCACTAACCCCGAGCAAAGCACACAGCACTGCTCTAATTACTGGATCCAAGGCACATATTGGCCTAATTCGACCACGAATCTGGTCTGACCACGAATCTGGTCCACATAAAGAAAACTATCCAATTCTAAATAATTCAGTGTAATAACAATATAATTCAATGAGCAAGATCATAATCAACAGCGATAAAGCATCAGTATTAAAACATAATGCAATTCAAGATGCATCACAGGGTATATCAAGGTACGTATAAGAAACGGTTTTCAGTTTGTAAAGTGATCGAGTATCAAACAAATAAGGATTGTTCGAGTATAGTTCTTTGATGTTTTAAAGAATAGTTGAGGTATAGAAATTTCCGTGCTTTCAAACAATTTTGTTCCAGTGTTTGGTGTTGGTAGTTATACATTTGGGGAGTAGTATCGTATTGGTGTGATTTGGTATTTTGAGGATCAACAAAGGATGGTTTACAAAGAATAAGGCTTACGGTTCAAGATCAAGAAAAATCAGGGTTCAAAGGTAAATAGTCTAAAGCATTTGCAATATAAAACATGAGTTATTTTGCATAATAACGACATGTTATAAAACAGTTCGAAAATATTTGCAATATATCTTGAAGAAAAGTTCGGAAGTACTTGCCTTATAAGGCTTTACAACTATTACTGATCAGCTCTGAGCCGACTCTGCTGCTCAGGCTCTAACGTCCAACCACTAGATCCCATTGGATTCAACTTCGACACTTAGGTCTTTCGGTAGAAACTCTACTGGACTCGTCGATTGACCACTAGGTTATCTTTAGTCCATCGTCCACTTTTCAGGTTCCCAATCATAACCTATAGGGTCGAAATGCCCTACGTTAGACGTCTAGGTATGCTGGACATATTCTCGATACTAATTCTTACCCAACGATACTCAAACCCGACTCATAATTATTTATAATAAAATAACACAGACAACAATTAGGGTTCACATTCTTGAAATCAATCCAGTGTTCATTTTTAGAAAATACGTACACTCTTTATTTTACGAAATCAGAGTTATCGATCTGGAAAAATATTTTATCACATCGTACAATCAGGTTTCGTATAAAACATACATACACACACATATATATATATAGTCACTCAACATCCTGATAATTATTGAATACATTCCGTCTTTACGTAGTTCAGTTTTCCGGAAATTGGGCAGCACTTCCTTTATTTATCGGACTAACCCAGTCGAACAATTCGACGTCACTTTACCACAATAATTCACAACAACCAATATTCATCAATTTCCCAAACGTCAATTCAATATTATTATTATTCGCATTTTACATTTATTTGTTAAGTTAGGACTCAGAATATAATCATCATAGTCCACCGTCGGCTCGCCGAGGCTCATCGCCGACGGCGGCGAAAATTCGCGGGTGCCCGTGTTCGTCGGGTTTCCATCACAAATTTCCACCGATTATTTTAAAATTTCCGCTCGCAATTATTCATATCACGAAACTTATTCAAAATAATTTCCTGCAGAAATAATAATAAACTTAAATCAGAAAGTAACTGAATCAATACAGGAAACAACAACACAGGAAACAACAACACAAACACACGGCCACGCGCCGCCTCGCACACCGGCATACACAACTCACGCACACACACAGGGGCATACACGCGCGGCGCGTACACACCTACTGAACCACCATCACAGATGGCCGAAATAAAAGAAACGGCGACAACAAACCCACATATACGGAGATACACAGGAACACACACATACATAATCAAACATGTATATATATATCATCACGGGACTGAACTGAATTAATAACCGGAGAAGTGGCCGGAGTAATTACCGGAATAGGAAAACCGGCGAAGAGAACATCTGGGAAACAAGAAAAGAAACGGAGAAAAAAGAAATAGGAAAAAGAACAACAAGAAAGAGAGAGGAGAGATCGAACAGAGAGTAAGAGAGATCAGAGATTAATCGAAAGAAAGAATCAAAGAGATAAACACAGGGCGCGATTGTGTGTCCGTCTGTTATTCATTTTATTTATTTGCTTATTTCTTTCTGTACATCTCAGTAATCAACACGTAGCAGTTAGGTTGAACACGTAGCATTTGGATAAATACGAAGAATCCCGTCCGGTTTGTCCCGAAAGTAGATTTTAACGAATAAATTTACGGGCAAGGACATTCCGGAAAAAAAATGCCAAACAAGTTTTAAAATTATCAAGATAATAAAATACTAATAAAATAAGAATTCTAAAATTTTTAAACCATTTTTGAAACACCGCTCGCACCCGCATTTAATAATTAAACGAGCCGAGCTGTACTTAAAATAAATTCAGAAAATTACGGAAACAGTCTTAAAATATTAGAGATATCCCGAAGTTCACAAAATCATAAAATCTGAAATTTTAAAATAATTTTTAAAATGTACTTTATACCCGCTTTTAACAAATAACTGAAACAATGCGCGGGTGAAATTAACCCCGAAAATTTCCAAAATAATTTTAAAATTCTCAGAATATTCTAAACTTAAATAAATATGAGTTTCATAATTTTTGAAGAATTATGGAATTAAATATGGATTTTACAAATAAAAGCATTCAGAAAATCATTTAAAGATAAATATTTAATAAAATATTGATTTCTCAATTTTATAAAATCCTAAAAATAACTATTGTAATTATGAAACCATAAAAACAATTTTAGAGACATTTCAAATATTTATGCAAATAAATTTGCACTAAATTCACTTTAAAAGTGGAACAATTCAATGCAATTCCTTAATTAATCAGGCGAACAACCCTGTATATCATAAATTACACCTATATAATAATCAACCAACACAGAGTGGTCAAAACCAATACCCATATTTTATTTAATAATTTCTGTAATAATCACATATTTAAATAATTCAAAAACACACGAGTCGTTATATCCTTCCCCCCTTAAAAGGATTCTGTCCTCAGAATCTTGTTTAATTAATTAAGTGAGGATATTTGTCAAGCATATCTGACTCAAATTTCTAAGTAGACCCTTCTACTCGAGGGTTCAAACGTATTTACTATAGGTATATACTCATTTCCAAGAACTTGCCTTTAACGATCAAGAATTTGGATTGATCACTATATGCAGAACAACTTAGACAAGAGCCCCATTGGCTTCTTGATCAATTACTTAGTTTAAACCCAATACTTATCACTTTAATATTGACAAGCAAAATACATTAGGTATGTACACTGGAGTGACGGTCATATCATTTTATAAACAACTTTATCTATATGTATCAATACCTCGAATGGTTTACTAATTTTAGGACTTAGCTTGTCCCTTCTACTCAAACTTATCCAATCTCTTTCAAGACGATATTTTTACTAACACTACTGGTCCTATTTCTATACTCATACTTTCTCTCAATACAATTTCGTTTTCTTTCTTTGTCTACTCCGAGTTGCTTCAACTAATAGCACTACGCTCTTGGCGTGCCGATTTAACTTAGGATTTAACAACTTAGGAGTTAACAATTTTCTTTCTCCCACTTTATTCTAATAGAAATGGGAACCTACACTTGCGTTCACACGAAGCTTGATACAGGGGCATTCCAAAACTGACATTGCTGATAAATGATCATTCCGGTGTTTCCTTAAAACTTCACCTCTCAACATATCTTACATTTCCTAAATCATTTCCGTACTTTGACTTTCCACATAAGGATGTTAGACGGTGCTCGTTTTTAACTTGGTTTCTAAACGTTTAAGCATCTCTTATTCTTTTTCATCAATTAAGGCTGAAAAGTAGTCTCATATATTCACGTATTATCACCTTTAAGTATTTAAACTCCAGATTCCACTCTTTCCAATTCGTCTATTAGCTCCTCGGTGGTCTTAATTACATCCAATCTTCTCTGCCGGCATAATGCATCTGTTACCATACAGTTTTACTTAAGTAGTTGTTAATGGATTAATTCAGAATCTCTTGTTAACCCTAGTCAAAATTTCATTCTTGAAGACTTAACGCATAGTTACTTTCCTTCTGATCCTTGGAGAGAAATTCTTGGGCATTCCACACAGACTTTCTTATTCTTTGAGTAGCTGAGGATGTTATTAATAAATACAGTTTGCTTATCCAAGCACTCCTTATACACCACGTTCCTTAATTTCTTATAATCACCTGATGCACTCGTCATTTCACATAATATCACCCGAGCTCGCAATGCTCTTAACTCACCTTAATCGTAATCTCTGAAATTTTCTTAGGTTGGATCTTAAGTTATTCCTCGAGATATAATAGATTGCTTGAATTAGGTCTCGTAGGAAATTAATTCTTTATAGGGGTCACTTATTCTTATTTGTTGTTTTGTTAAACTCCCACTTCACGATTCGCCTCTTGTAAAGTCACTTTCTGGATCTGCTTTATCCACTAGGAGTTCTAATATTTCATTTTTAACTCTTTGACCTGTCCAACACCTCCTGATCTATCTTGAAATTTCCTTTTTATACTTGGTTATCACTATTTTTCTTTAAATTTCCATATATCTTGACATCTCTTCAATAACTTAAATACTTAATATTGTGAATTCCCTGTGGGATCTCATTTCTTAATTCTTCTACTTGTAGCATCCAAGTGCTGGAAGAAAATCTGGAGATATCGTGATCGTTCTCCCGGGCGTATAAATTTCCGTTTTCTAACTACTAACATCATGATCCATTATTTTCTCTTGACATCTTATTTTTCCCTTCACAACTTCAACTGAAAGGTTACACTATCCATCTTCTTCCTTTTGGATTATGAACTTTAGCTTCCAATTCCAACTTTCAGAATTCTATAGTTAATTCCTCTGGTATAGTTTCTATGTCCGTTATTACTTTCCTCTATCTTTGCTTTTCCTCGTGAACACATACTTCAACCTCTTATGGCCCGTATAGATCTTACACTTTTCTCCATACATATCATGTTTCCCAAATCCTTCAAAATGAATATTATTACTGTTAATCCCAAATTATGGGTAGGATACTTCTGCTCATAAGGTTTCGGTTGTCTGGATGCATATACAATAACTCTATTGTGCTGCATCAACACACATCCTATTTCCTAATGAGAAGCATCACTATACACTACCAAACCTCTTTAATACTTTTAAAATGATAAAACAGGTGCTGTCACCATTCTTTCACTTAATTCTGTAAAACTTTCTTTACCCTTCTTTACTTCATATAAACTTCTTACTTTTGTGAGTGTTTCTGGTCTCTTTCATTCATAGTAACTTTAACTTCTGCTGAATCTCTTTTGATTTTTTTTTTCTACATTGACTATTTATGCTAAAACTATATTTTATACAACTTCTTTCTTCTCCAACTTCCCAGTTATTAAATGCTTTGCATGGTCCTCCGTTGACTTTAAGTAACATAACTACAACTCATCCAGATATTCCTTAAAGATTCTATTCATCAAGTTCAAATATCACTGGTATATTGGTTAATCCAAATGGCAATATGAAAATTTTACAACACAATATTTAGTTATAAAAATTATCGTTGATATGTCCATAAATTAAATTTTCAATTGGTGAAATACCAAGCCTTAAATCAATCTTATAAGAGTACTTTGCTTCTCTCGTTTGATCAAACAAATCATTGGGTCAAGGTAACAGATACTTGCTCTTGATAGTAAACTTGTTGAACTCTTGCTAGTCGACGCATAATCACATACTTCCATCTTTCTTATTAATATTTAATACCGGTGCACTTTATGGGGTACCCTAGGTCTAATCGTTTCTTCTTCTAGCATTTCTTGAATTCACTTTGCTGACTCCTTCACTTTAACTGGCCCCATCCTGTGCGGAGCCTTGGACACTGGCTTCATTTCAGGTGCTAAATCAGTCATGAACTCAATTTCTATATCTGAAGGAAATGTTGATAACTCATCCAAAAACATATCTTGAAATTTCTTAATTACTATAAAAATCTTCATACTTTGTTTACTTCCGACTTTTATATATTCCATATTTACCATAATGCTCATATCTTGATCACCATAATTATCATTAACAAATTCGTTACCTTCTTTTATCTTCTGAACCTCCTCACCTTCTCATTTGGCATCCTCAGAATTATCTTTTCGTCACGACGGTCTGTCTGGTCATCACGCTTTAGTAGTCAATCCATTTCTTAGAATAATATCAAATCCTCTTATCTTCCATAATATCAATTTTGCATTACTTATTTCCAGAAATCTCAATTTCACCATTGGTACTCACTTATTTAACAACCACACGTTCTTGACTTGCTAGTCCTTTAATCACAATCTTATCAATTCAACAGGGTAATTCATCTTATCAACAAAACCATGAGAGATAAACAATTAAGTTTCTCTCACATCTTTTAATACTTTAACACATAAGGTATTCCCCTAATCATCCATGTCATCACAGTTTCTCATTCTTGGAGACGTATTCCTCATTGGAGTAGATTCCCTTGACTCTTAGTGCATCTCTGACTGGGCTAGTGATTTGCAATTTTTGTCATATGCCTTTGTTTGCTTTCCATGCATGAGAAGTAGATGGAACTTTGCCCGCTTGGTCCATAATTCATTGATTTCTGCTTGAAAACCTCTTGCAAAGAACGAGAGTACAATGAAATGACTAGAAGGATTCAAAATTCAACCAAAAATAGAGTTGAAAAGAAAGAAGAAACAAGGATTTGAATACGAATGAGACAACCACATTGGTACTTAAGATGGCCAGTCTTTCGTACCATATGTCATACAACACATGATTAGGTAGCGTCCCACCCGACTCTTCGTCATTCTGACAAAGTGTCTCACCATAACACTGTTTGTCCCAATCAGAAAGCAAAACTTGAGGGGAGCAAATGAGTTTGAAAGGAATGGAATATCCTCCTTTTTGATATTATAGAAAAGAATTTATTTGAGAAAAGAAGTTCATACATTTTTAGGGATTGAGAAGGAACATATGCTATAATATTGAAGGCAAGAACAATACCATTGGTCACCATCCACATTTCATTTGTATTCATCTTTCTAGCTCGTTCGATCATATCCCAATCGCGTCATATAACAACTTTAGAAAGTCCGCTGAAATGTCTTCGCAAACCAAGCATTATAATGAATTCTTACTTGCTAAGTTTTGTGTCTTTAACATTGCACTTACACTTATAATACCCTAATAATTCGATCATAATGGCGTTCCTATAACTTCAAGATTCCTCTTTTAATTTAGAATAACCACGTACCATTCGACATAACGATCCTTTTGTTAATAATATTCTGCTTTTAGAGAGATCTGGAGATCTTTTCAATCTTCTTCGATCATGCTCCGGCTTCTGTTAAATCAATGAATTTTTTTTTTTTCGAACTCTGATAGTCCTAGTAATTGAAAGTATAGTTACTCCGTACGCTGATTCTGTTATAAATTTTATGAAACAATACTTGCACTTTACTATTAGGAATAATCAACTTCTTCATAATCATAAGTTGCTTCATTCTCGAAATTAGCAATACTAAGTCTGAAACAGCATCCGTCCAGGTAATCCGGGCTTCCTAACAAACAAGAAACTCAAATAGTAACTTGACAACCAATGTTTAAAAATCATTTTATTCGAAAAGACTTTTAGAAATTTATAAAGGAAAATCTTTTTCAAAAACTTGTTTAAACAGTTTGGAAAATCATAAACCTGATTATCCTTACTATATGAGTTGGTTGTTGTCCTTCCTTCATATAACAAGATACCGAATTAAAGAAACGATCACATAAAGGTCCATTCACTTTGATCTACCTTTTCTCCTTTATCGAGTCCATTTACCTTCCTTAATCGACGAAACTTTAATTGTCGTTGCACGTTACCTTATTCGTAGCTTCACATCAAGGCTCCCATACTGGTAATAATCCCAACATTATCGTTGCAGTAGTTAAGTAAAATAGGCTATCCAATAGTCAACAAGTCTATTTCATAGAACAAAATTTGCCCATATCACATCATATCACTACTTTACATATCGCATTTATCATAGCACCATCATTTAATTTCACCAAAGATTCCAGATTTATACCTTTCTCTCTAACTCTTTCAAAATTCATCTAATTCATCCCATAATTTTTCACGGGTGGCTTAGTCACTAATGGCTTTCTTTAACCCGATAATAACTATTCTCGGAAAAAAATTAAATCTCCTCTCTAAACTTCTTCTCACCTTTATTTATATCTCAAGCACTCACCATTTACTGTAGCTCTCGAATCCATCCTCGTAGGTACAATCGCTTCATAGGACAAGTTCTAAACTGGGGATATAGAACATGATGTAGGGTAAACTAAAGAGATATACTGACAGCCGAATGTCCAGTGAAACAAGAATAAACAGATGGAGGTTCTTGAATAGATAATCTCGTATCAAGAGGTGGAAAAGTAGCGTAGAATAGCTTGAAGAAGTGCAACCGTTATAACAAAAGGTAATGCCATTAATACTGGTGTAGGAACAATGTGCATATCAAATCTGAGAGAAGATGACGATCCTCAAATGAAAAGCTCCAAACGATCAATTGATGCAGAGAAATCAGGATCTGCCATTGCCGTTTCCTGGAAATCACGTCGCAAGCTGAAAATCCCGAATCGCAACACGAACCGTGCTGGAGACCTACTATACAATCGCGCCCAACCTCAAAACGTCTTATCTTTCTATTTCCTATTCCTAATCCTAACCCTCTACCAAATCCCGATAATCTAGGCTTGTTTCAGTGACTTATAACCTGTAGCTCTGATACCAACCTGTGGCGCCCTCCAAACCCGGGTCAGAAGTTTGGGGTCCACAACACAAACACAATATATCAACCTGTATAAGAAATATTATTTATAATGACCCTGCTTCACAAAACCACGGATCGCAACAGGTTAAAGTATGAAAACAAGCCACAACCTTAACTTATTACATCGTACCAATCCCAACTAATTTAACTTACAATTGATAATGAAATCATTCTTACAATCTAACTATCTCTTTACCGCATGAAACTTCTGCTAGCTCGATCCAACTCAACTGGAACCTTAGCCCGCACTTTGGACTGAGGAACTTCACTATTATCCATATTCTTTTCAACTGTAAAATATATAAAAGAATCGCAAGGGTGAGCTAACTAGCTCAGCAAGTCATAATAGTGATAAATGAGGTTAAACAATGATCAAATGAGATGATTCAAAGGAATCAAGTTTCTTTTTAACTATTCATTAGAATTGGATATTCATTTTAAGTTTTAAAACCAAGGTTAGGCTGCTGATCAGTCACGCACTAACCCCGAGCAAAGCACACAGCACTGCTCTAATTACTGGATCCAAGGCACATATTGGCCTAATTCGACCACGAATTGGTCTGGTCTGACCACGAATCTGGTCCACATAAAGAAAACTATCCAATTCTAAATAATTCAGTGTAATAACAATGTAATTCAATGAGCAAGATCATAATCAACAGCGATAAAGCATCAGTATTAAAACATAATGCAATTCAAGATGCATCACAGGGTATATCAACGTACGTATAAGAAACGGTTTTCAGTTTGTAAAGTGATCAAGTATCAAACAAATAAGGATTGTTCGAGGTATAGTTCTTTGATGTTTTAAAGAATAGTTGAGGTATAGAAATTTCTGTGCTTTCAAACAATTTTGTTCCAGTGTTTGGTGTCTGGTAGTTATACATTTGGGGAGTAGTATCGTATTGGTGTGATTTGGTATTTTTAGGATCAACAAAGGATGGTTTACAAAGAATAAGGCTTACGGTTCAAGATCAAGAAAAATCAGGGTTCAAAGGTAAATAGTCTAAAGCATTTGCAATATAAAACATGAGTTATTTTGCATAATAACGACATGTTATAAAACAGTTCGAAAATATTTGCAATATATCTTGAAGAAAAGTTCGGAAGTACTTTCCTTATAAGGCTTTACAACTATTATTGATCAGCTCTGAGCCGACTCTGCTGCTCAGGCTCTAACGTCCAACCACTAGATCCCATTGGATTCAACTTCGACACTTAGGTCTTTTGGTAGAAACTCTACTGGACTCGTCGATTGACCACTAGGTTATCCTTAGTCCATCGTCCACTTTCAGGTTCCCAATCATAACCTACAGGGTCGAAATGCCCTACGTTAGACGTCTAGGTATGCTGGACATATTCTCGATACTAATTCTTACCCAACGATACTCAAACCCGACTCATAATTATTCATAATAAAATAACACAGACAACAATTAGGGTTCACATTCTTGAAATCAATCCAGTGTTCATTTTTAGAAAATACGTATACTCTTTATTTTACGAAATCAGAGTTATCGATCTGGCAAAATATTTTATCACATCGTACAATCAGGTTTCGTATAAAACATACATACACACACATATATATATATAGTCACTCAACATCCCGATAATTATTGAATACGTTCCCGTCTTTACGTAGTTCAGTTTTCCGGAAATTGGGCAGCACTTCCTTTATTTATCGGACTAACCCGTCGAACAATTCGACGTCACTTTACCACAATAATTCACAACAACCAATATTCACAATTTCCCAAACGTCAATTCAATACTATTATTATTCGCATTTTACATATATTTGTTAAGTTAGGACTCAAAATATAATCATCATAGTCCACCGTCGGCTCGCCGAGGCTCATCGCCGACGGCGGCGAAAATTTGCGGGTGCCCGTGTTCGTCGGGTTTCCATCATAAATTTCCACCGATTATTTTAAAATTTCCGCTCGCAATTATTCATATCACGAAACTTATTCAAAATAATTTCCTGCAGAAATAATAATAAACTTAAATCAGAAAGTAACTGAATCAATACAGGAAACAACAACACAGGAAACAACAACACAAACACACGGCCACGCGCCGCCTCGCACACCGGCATACACAACTCACGCACACACACAGGGGCATACACGCGCGGCGCGTGCACACCTACTGAACCACCATCACAGATGGCCGGAATAAAAGAAACGTCGACAACAGACCCACATATACGGAGATACACAGGAACACACACATACATAATCAAACATGTATATATATATATCATCACGGGACTGAACTGAATTAATAACCGGAGAAGTGGCCGGAGTAATTACCGGAATAGGAAAACCGGCGAAGAGATCATCTGGGAAACAAGAAAGAAATTGAGAGAAAGAAATAGGAAAAAGAACAACAAGAAAGAGAGAGGAGAGATCGAACAGAGAGTAAGAGAGAGCAGAGATTAATCGAAAGAAAGAATCAAAGAGATAAACACAGGGCGCGATTGTGTGTCCGTCTGTTATTCATTTTATTTATTTGCTTATTTCTTTCTGCACATCTCAGTAATCAACACGTAGCAGTTAGGTTGAACATGTAGCATTTGGATAAATACGAAGAATCCCGTCCGGTTTGTCCCGAAAGTAGATTTTAACGAATAAATTTACGGGCAAGGACATTCCGGAAAAAAAATGCCAAACAAGTTTTAAAATTATCAAGATAATAAAATACTAATAAAATAAGAATTCAAAAATTTTTAAACCATTTTTGAAACACCGCTCGCACCCGCATTTAATAATTAAACTAGCCGAGCTGTACTTAAAATAAATTCAGAAAATTACGGAAACAGTCTTAAAATATTAGAGATATCCCGAAGTTCACAAAATCATAAAATCCGAAATTTTAAAATAATTTTTAAAATGCACTTTATACCCGCTTTTAACAAATAACTGAAACAATGCGCGGGTGAAATTAACCCCGAAAATTTCCAAAATAATTTTAAAATTCTCAGAATATTCCAAACTTAAATAAATATGAGTTTCATAATTTTTGAAGAATTATGGAATTAAATATGGATTTTACAAATAAAAGCATTCAGAAAATCATTTAAAGATAAATATTTAATAAAATATTGATTTCTCAATTTTATAAAATCCTAAAAATAACTATTGTAATTATGAAACCATAAAAACAATTTTAAAGATATTTCAAATATTTATGCAAATAAATTTGCACTAAATTCACTTTAAAAGTGGAACAATTCAATGCAATTCCTTAATTAATCACGCGAACAACCCTGTATATCATAAATTACACCTATATAATAATCAACCAACACAGAGTGGTCAAAACCAATACCCATATTTTATTTAATAATTTCTGTAATAATCACATATTTAAATAATTCAAAAACACACGAGTCGTTATATCCTTCCCCCCTTAAAAGGATTCTGTCCTCAGAATCTTGTCTAATTAATTAAGTAAGGATATTTGTCAAGCATATCTGACTCAAATTTCTAAGTAGACCCTTCTACTCGAGGGTTCAAACGTATTTACTATAGGTATATACTCATTTCCAAGAACTTGCCTTTAACGATCAAGAATTTGGATTGATCACTATATGCAGAACAACTTAGACAAGAGCCCCATTGGCTTCTTGATCAATTACTTAGTTTAAACCCAATATTTATCACTTTAATATTGACAAGCAAAATACATTAGGTATGTACACTGGAGTGACGGTCATATCATTTTATAAACAACTTTATCTATATGTATCAATACCTCGAATGGTTTACTAATTTTAGGACTTAGCTTGTCCCTTCTACTCAAACTTATCCAATCTCTTTCAAGACGACATTTTTACTAACACTACTGGTCCTATTTCTATACTCATACTTTCTCTCAATACAATTTCGTTTTCTTTCTTTGTCTACTCCGAGCTGCTTCAACTAATAGCACTACGCTCTTGGCGTGCCGATTTAACTTAGGATTTAACAACTTAGGATTTAACAATTTTCTTTCTCCCACTTTATTCTAATAGAAATGGGAACCTACACTTGCATTCACACGAAGCTTGATACAGGGGCATTCCAAAACTGACATTGCTGATAAATGATCATTCCGGTGTTTCCTTAAAACTTCACCTCTCAACATATCTTACATTTCCTAAATCATTTCCGTACTTTGACTTTCCACATAAGGATGTTAGACGGTGCTCGTTTTTAACTTGGTTTCTAAACGTTTAAGCATCTCTTATTCTTTTTCATCAATTAAGGCTGAAAAGTAGTCTCATATATTCACGTATTATCACCTTTAAGTATTTAAACTCCAGATTCCACTCTTTCCAATTCGTCTATTAGCTCCTCGGTGGTCTTAATTACATCCAATCTTCTCTGCCGGCATAATGCATCTGTTACCATACAGTTTTACTTAAGTAGTTGTTAATGGATTAATTCAGAATCTCTTGTTAACCCTAGTCAAAATTTCATTCTTGAAGACTCAACGCATAGTTACTTTCCTTCTGATCCTTGGAGAGAAATTCTTGGGCATTCCACACAGACTTTCTTATTCTTTGAGTAGCTGAGGATGTTATCAATAAATACAGTTTGCTTATCCAAGCACTCCTTATACACCACGTTCCTTAATTTCTTATAATCACCTGATGCACTCGTCATTTCACATAATATCACCCGAGCTCGCAATGCTCTTAACTCACCTTAATCGTAATCTCTGAAATTTTCTTAGGTTGGATCTTAAGTTATTCCTCGAGATATAATAGATTGCTTGAATTAGGTCTCGTAGGAAATTAATTCTTTATAGGGGTCACTTATTCTTATTTGTTGTTTTGTTAAACTCCCACTTCACGATTCGCCTCTTGTAAAGTCACTTCCTGGATCTGCTTTATCCACTAGGAGTTCTAATATTTCGTTTTTAACTCTTTGACCTGTCCAACACCTCTTGATCTATCTTGAAATTTCCTTTTTATACTTGGTTATCACTATTTTTCTTTAAATTTCCATATATCTTGACATCTCTTCAATAACTTAAATACTTAATATTGTGAATTCCCTGTGGGATTTCATTTCTTAATTCTTCTACTTGTAGCATCCAAGTGCTGGAAGAAAATCTGGAGATATCGTGATCGTTCTCCCGGGCGTATAAATTTCCGTTTTCTAACTACTAACATCATGATCCATTATTTTCTCTTGACCTCTTATTTTTCCCTTCACAACTTCAACTGAAAGGTTACACTATCCATCTTCTTCCTTTTGGATTATGAACTTTAGCTTCCAATTCCAACTTTCAGAATTCTATAGTTAATTCCTCTGGTATAGTTTCTATGTCCGTTATTACTTTCCTCTATCTTTGCTTTTCCTCGTGAACACATACTTCAACCTCTTATGGCCCGTATAGATCTTACACTTTTCTCCATACATATCATGTTTCCCAAATCCTTCAAAACGAATATTATTACTGTTAATCCCAAATTATGGGTAGGATACTTCTGCTCATAAGGTTTCGGTTGTCTGGATGCATATACAATAACTCTATTGTGCTGCATCAACACACATCCTATTTCCTAATGAGAAGCATCACTATACACTACCAAACCTCTTTAATACTTTTAAAATGATAAAACAGGTGTTGTCACCATTCTTTCACTTAATTCTGTAAAACTTTCTTTACCCTTCTTTACTTCAAATAAACTTCTTACTTTTGTGAGTGTTTCTGGTCTCTTTTCATTCATAGTAACTTTAACTTCTGCTGAATCTCTTTTGATTTTTTTTTCTACATTGACTATTTATGCTAAGAACTATATTTTATACAACTTCTTTCTTCTCCAACTTCCTAGTTATTAAATGCTTTGCATGGTCCTCCGTTGACTTTAAGTAACATAACTACAACTCATCCAGATATTCCTTAAAGATTCTATTCATCAAGTTCAAATATCACTGGTATATTGGTTAATCCAAATGGCAATATGAAAATTTTACAACACAATATTTAGTTATAAAAATTATCGTTGATATGTCCATAAATTAAATTTTCAATTGGTGAAATACCAAGCCTTAAATCAATCTTATAAGATTACTTTGCTTCTCTCGTTTGATCAAACAAATAATTGGGTCAAGGTAACAGATACTTACTCTTGATAGTAAACTTGTTGAACTCTTGCTAGTCGATGCATAATCACATACTTCCATCTTTCTTATTAATATTTAATACCGGTGCACTTTATGGGGTACCCTAGGTCTAATCGTTTCTTCTTCTAGCATTTCTTGAATTCACTTTGCTGACTCCTTCACTTTAACTGGCGCCATCCTGTACGGAGCCTTGGACACTGGCTTCATTTCAGGTGCTAAATCAGTCATGAACTCAATTTCTATATCCGAAGGAAATGTTGATAACTCATCCGAAAACATATCTTGAAATTTCTTAATTACTATAAAAATCTTCATACTTTGTTTACTTCCGACTTTTATATATTCCATATTTACCATAATGCTCATATCTTGATCACCATAATTATCATTAACAAATTCGTTACCTTCTTTTATCTTCTGAACCTCCTCACCTTCTCATTTGGCATCCTCAGAATTATCTTTTCGTCACGACGGTCTGTCTGGTCATCACGCTTTAGTAGTCAATCCATTTCTTAGAATAATATCAAATCCTCTTATCTTCCATAATATCAATTCTGCATTACTTATTTCCAGAAATCTCAATTTCACCATTGGTACTCACTTATTTAACAACCACACGTTCTTGACTTGCTAGTCCTTTAATCACAATCTTATCAATTCAACAGGGTAATTCATCTTATCAACAAAACCTTGAGAGATAAACAATTAAGTTTCTCTCACATCTTTTAATACTTTAACACATAAGGTATTCCCCTAATCATCCATGGCATCACAGTTTCTCGTTCTTGGAGACGTATTCCTCATTGGAGTAGATTCCCTTGACTCTTAGTGCATCTCTGACTGGGCTAGTGATTTGCAATTTTTGTCATATGCCTTTGTTTGCTTTCCATGTATGAGAAGTAGATGGAACTTTGCCCGCTTGGTCCATAATTCATTGATTTCTGCTTGAAAACCTCTTGCAAAGAACGACAGTACAATGAAACGACTAGAAGGATTCAAAATTCAACCAAAAATAGAGTTGAAAAGAAAGAAGAAACAAGGATTTGAATACGAATGAGACAACCACATTGGTACTTAAGATGGCCAGTCTTTCGTACTATATGGCATACAACACATGATTAGGTAGCGTCCCACCCGACTCTTCGTCATTCTGACAAAGTGTCTCACCATAACACTGTTTGTCCCAATCAGAAAGCAAAACTTGAGGGGAGCAAATGAGTTTGAAAGGAAAGGAATATCCTCCTTTTTGATATTATAGAAAAGAATTTATTTGATAAAAGAAGTTCATACATTTTTAGGGATTGAGAAGGAACATATGCTATAATATTGAAGGCAAGAACAATACCATTGGTCACCATCCACATTTCATTTGTATTCATCTTTCTAGCTCGTTCGATCATATCCCAATCGCGTCATATAACAACTTTAGAAAGTTCGCTGAAATGTCTTCGCAAACCAAGCATTATAATGAATTCTTACTTGCTAAGTTTTGTGTCTTTAACATTGCACTTACACTTATAATACCCTAATAATTCGATCATAATGGCGTTCCTATAACTTCAAGATTCCTCTTTTAATTTAGAATAACCACGTACCATTCGACATAACGATCCTTTTGTTAATAATATTCTGCTTTTAGAGAGATCTGGAGATCTTTTCAATCTTCTTCGATCACGCTCCGGCTTCTGTTAAATCAATGATTTTTTTTTTTTTTTCGAACTCTGATAGTCCTAGTAATTGAAAGTATAGTTACTCCGTACGCTGATTCTGTTATAAATTTTATGAAACAATACTTGCACTTTACTATTAGGAATAATCAACTTCTTCATAATCATAAGTTGCTTCATTCTCGAAATTAGCAATACTAAGTCTGAAACAACATCCGTCCAGGTAATCCGGGCTTCCTAACAAACAAGAAACTCAAATAGTAACTTGACAACCAATGTTTAAAAATCATTTTATTCGAAAAGACTTTTAGAAATTTATAAAGGAAAATCTTTTTCAAAAACTTGTTTAAACAGTTTGGAAAATCATAAATCTGATTATCCTTACTATATGAGTTGGTTGTTGTCCTTCCTTCATATAACAAGATACCGAATTAAAGAAACGATCACATAAAGGTCCATTCACTTTGATCTACCTTTTCTCCTTTATCGAGTCCATTTACCTTCCTTAATCGACGAAACTTTAATTGTCGTTGCACGTTACCTTATTCGTAGCTTCACATCAAGGCTCCCATACTGGTAATACTCCCAACATTATCGTTGCAGTAGTTAAGTAAAATAGGCTATCCAATAGTCAACAAGTCTATTTCATAGAACAAAATTTGCCCATATCACATCATATCACTACTTTACATATCGCATTTATCATAGCACCATCATTTAATTTCACCAAAGATTCCAGATTTATACCTTTCTCTCTAACTCTTTCAAAATTCATCTAATTCATCCCATAATTTTTCACGGGTGGCTTAGTCACTAATGGCTTTCTTTAACCCGATAACAACTGTTCTCGGAAAAAAATTAAATCTCCTCTCTAAACTTCTTCTCACCTTTATTTATATCTCAAGCACTCACCATTTACTGTAGCTCTCGAATCCATCCTCGTAGGTACAATCGCTTCATAGGACAAGTTCTAAACTGGGGATATAGAACAGGATGTAGGGTAAACTAAAGAGATATACTGACAGCCGAATGTCCAGTGAAACAAGAATAAACAGATGGAGGTTCTTGAATAGATAATCTCGTATCAAGAGGTGGAAAAGTAGCGTAGAATAGCTTGAAGAAGTGCAACCGTTATAACAAAAGGTAATGCCATTAATACTGGTGTAGGAACAATGTGCAAATCAAATCTGAGAGAAGATGACGATCCTCGAACGAAAAGCTCCAAATGATCAGTTGATGCAGAGAAATCAGGATCTGCCATTGCCGTTTCCTAGAAATCACGTCGCAAGCTGAAAATCCCGAATCGCAACACGAACCGTGCTGGAGACCTACTATACAATCGCGCTCAACCTCACAACGTCTTATCTTTCTATTTCCTATTCCTAATCCTAACCCTCTACCAAATCCCGACAATCTAGGCTTGTTTCAGTGACTTATAACCTGTAGCTCTGATACCAACCTGTGGCGCCCTCCAAACCCGGGTCAGAAGTTTGGGGTCCACAACACAAACACAATATATCAACCTGTATAAGAAATATTATTTATAATGACCCTGCTTCACAAAACCACGGATCGCAACAGGTTAAAGTATGAAAATAAGCCACAACCTTAACTTATTACATCGTACCAATCCCAACTAATTTAACTTACAATTGATAATAAAATCATTCTTAGAATCTAACTATCTCTTTACCGCTTGAAACTTCTGCTAGCTCGATCCAACTCAACTGGAACCTTAGCCCGCACTTTGGACTGAGGAACTTCACTATTATCCATATTCTTTTCAACTGTAAAATATATAAAAGAATCGCAAGGGTGAGCTAACTAGCCCAGTAAGTCATAATAGTGATAAATGAGGTTAAACAATGATCAAATGAGATGATTCAAAGGAATCAAGTTTCTTTTTAACTATTCATTAGAATTGGATATTCATTTTAAGTTTTAAAACCAAGGTTAGGCTGCTGATCAGTCACGCACTAACCCCGAGCAAAGCACACAGCACTGCTCTAATTACTGGATCCAAGGCACATATTGGCCTAATTCGACCACGAATCTGGTCTGACCACGAATCTGGTCCACATAAAGAAAACTATCCAATTCTAAATAATTCAGTGTAATAACAATGTAATTCAATGAGCAAGATCATAATCAACAGCGATAAAGCATCAGTATTAAAACATAATGCAATTCAAGATGCATCACAGGGTATATCAAGGTACGTATAAGAAACGGTTTTCAGTTTGTAAAGTGATCAAGTATCAAACAAATAAGGATTGTTCGAGGTATAGTTCTTTGATGTTTTAAAGAATAGTTGAGGTATAGAAATTTCTGTGCTTTCAAACAATTTTGTTCCAGTGTTTGGTGTCTGGTAGTTATACATTTGGGGAGTAGTATCGTATTGGTGTGATTTGGTACTTTTAGGATCAACAAAGGATGGTTTACAAAGAATAAGGCTTACGGTTCAAGATCAAGAAAAATCAGGGTTCAAAGGTAAATAGTCTAAAGCATTTGCAATATAAAACATGAGTTATTTTGCATAATAACGACATGTTATAAAACAGTTCGAAAATATTTGCAATATATCTTGAAGAAAAGTTCGGAAGTACTTGCCTTATAAGGCTTTACAACTATTACTGATCAGCTCTGAGCCGACTCTGCTGCTCAGGCTCTAACGTCCAACCACTAGATCCCATTGGATTCAACTTCGACACTTAGGTCTTTCGGTAGAAACTCTACTGGACTCGTCGATTGACCACTAGGTTATCTTTAGTCCATCGTCCACTTTCAGGTTCCCAATCATAACCTACAGGGTCGAAATGCCCTACGTTAGACGTCTAGGTATGCTGGACATATTCTCGATACTAATTCTTACCCAACGATACTCAAACCCGACTCATAATTATTCATAATAAAATAACACAGACAACAATTAGGGTTCACATTCTTGAAATCAATCCAGTGTTCATTTTTAGAAAATACGTATACTCTTTATTTTACGAAATCAGAGTTATCGATCTGGCAAAATATTTTATCACATCGTACAATCAGGTTTCGTATAAAACATACATACACACACATATATATATATAGTCACTCAACATCCCGATAATTATTGAATACGTTCCCGTCTTTACGTAGTTCAGTTTTCCGTAAATTGGGCAGCACTTCCTTTATTTATCGGACTAACCCGTCGAACAATTCGACGTTACTTTACCACAATAATTCACGACAACCAATATTCACAATTTCCCAAACGTCAATTCAATACTATTATTATTCGCATTTTACATATATTTGTTAAGTTAGGACTCAGAATATAATCATCATAGTCCACCGTCGGCTCGCCGAGGCTCATCGCCGACGGCGGCGAAAATTCGCGGGTGCCCGTGTTCGTCGGGTTTCCATCACAAATTTCCACCGATTATTTTAAAATTTCCGCTCGCAATTATTCATATCACGAAACTTATTCAAAATAATTTCCTGCAGAAATAATAATAAACTTAAATCAGAAAGTAACTGAATCAATACAGGAAACAACAACACAGGAAACAACAACACAAACACACGGCCACGCGCCGCCTCGCACACCGGCATACACAACTCACGCACACACACAGGGGCATACACGCGCGACGCGTGCACACCTACTGAACCACCATCACAGATGGCCGGAATAAAAGAAACGGTGACAACAGACCCACATATACGGAGATACACAGGAACACACACATACATAATCAAACATGTATATATATATATCATCACGGGACTGAACTGAATTAGTAACCGGAGAAGTGGCTGGAGTAATTACCGGAATAGGAAAACCGGCGAAGAGAACATCTGGGAAACAAGAAAGAAATGGAGAGAAAGAAATAGGAAAAAGAACAACAAGAAAGAGAGAGGAGAGATCGAACAGATAGTAAGAGAGAGCAGAGATTAATCGAAAGAAAGAATCAAAGAGATAAACACAGGGCGCGATTGTGTGTCCGTCTGTTATTCATTTTATTTATTTGCTTATTTCTTTCTGTACATCTCAGTAATCAACACGTAGCAGTTAGGTTGAACACGTAGCATTTGGATAAATACGAAAAATCCCGTCCGGTTTGTCCCGAAAGTAGATTTTAACGAATAAATTTACGGGCAAGGACATTCCGGAAAAAAAATGCCAAACAAGTTTTAAAATTATCAAGATAATAAAATACTAATAAAATAAGAATTCCAAAATTTTTAAACCATTTTTGAAACACCGCTCGCACCCGCATTTAATAATTAAACTAGCCGAGCTGTACTTAAAATAAATTCAGAAAATTACGGAAACAGTCTTAAAATATTAGAGATATCCCGAAGTTCACAAAATCATAAAATCCGAAATTTTAAAATAATTTTTAAAATGCACTTTATACCCGCTTTTAACAAATAACTGAAACAATGCGCGGGTGAAATTAACCCCGAAAATTTCCAAAATAATTTTAAAATTCTCAGAATATTCCAAACTTAAATAAATACGAGTTTCATAATTTTTGAAGAATTATGGAATTAAATATGGATTTTACAAATAAAAGCATTCAGAAAATCATTTAAAGATAAATATTTAATAAAATATTGATTTCTCAATTTTATAAAATCCTAAAAATAACTATTGTAATTATGAAACCATAAAAACAATTTTAAAGACATTTCAAATATTTATGCAAATAAATTTGCACTAAATTCACTTTAAAAGTGGAACAATTCAATGCAATTCCTTAATTAATCACGCGAACAACCCTGTATATCATAAATTACACCTATATAATAATCAACCAACACAGAGTGTTCAAAACCAATACCCATATTTTATTTAATAATTTCTGTAATAATCACATATTTAAACTTCAAGAAGCTATCCCACTTAAACTTCAAGACCATGAATGAGCTAGTAAAGAAAGAACTGGTCAGAGGCATTCCTCTAGTGGAGTTTTCTAAGGATGGACTGTGTGATGCCTGCCAAAAAGGGAAGCAGATTAAAGCATCATTCAGGAAGAGCCTTTGCAACTGTTTCACATGGATTTGTTTGGACCAGTCAATGTATTGTCAATCTCAAGGAAAAGATTTTGCCTAGTAATTGTAGATGATTTCTCAAAGTTCTCTTGGACATATTTCCTAAAGTCTAAAGATGAGGCTAGTGAAATCATTATCAATCACATAAGGCAAGTCAATAATCATCCTGATTTCAAGGTTAGAAGAATCAGGAGTGACAATGGAACTGAGTTCAAGAATTCTGTCATGAGAGCATTTTGTGAGTAAAATGGGATTATGCATGAGTTTTCAGCAGCAAGGACTCCACAACAGAATGGAGTAGTGGAAAGGAAGAACATATCACTTATTGAAGTTGCAAGGACAATGCTTGAAGAAGCTAACTTACCAACATATTTCTGGGCTGAAGCTGTAAATACTGCATATTACACTCAAAATATTTCTCTGGTTAATCAAACAAGATGCATGACTCCCTATCAATTGTTCAAGAATAAGAAGCCAACTCTAAACTTTCTTCATGTCTTTGGCTATAAATGCTATATTCTGAGAAATCAAACTGATCAAAATGGTAAGTTTGATGCTAAAGCAGTTGAAGGAATTTTTATTGGATATGCTGTTGGTAAAGCATATAGAGTCTACAATCTAAGAACCAGCATTGTTATGGAATCAATACATGTTGTGTTTGATGATAAAAAGATTGAAGGACTAAAAGATGGAGATTACCATGAGAGCCTCAAATTCGACAATGTGGAGATGGTTAGTGATGACAGTGATGATGAAAGTGATCAAGAGAATGTATCTAAGGATAATGCAGATAAATCTACCACCAATGAAGCACAAAATTCAACATCTGTCGAGTTGCATAATGCTTCATCCGTCGGAAGGCAATCTGTGTTATCTGTCGGGAGACAACCAGCTGCATCCGTCGGTACTCAAAATTCACCATCCGTCGGGTTATCAAAAGGAGCAGGAAGTCAAGATAGATCACCTATAGAAAGTTCCCCTTCCTCAAATCAAAGATCCACAAACTCTGGGGGAGTTTCTAACAATCAAAACTCAATCACACATCAAGACAACAATGAGGTTTCTTCATCTAGAGCTAATCTACCTCAACAAAGGAAATGGATAAAAGATCACCCCTTTGAGCTTATTATTAGTGATGTCTCTTCTAGAGTTCAAACAAGAAGAGCAACTCAGGAAGAATGTCTATACAGCAGCTTTCTTTCCAAGGAAGAACCAAAGAAGGTAGAAGAAGCTTTGTTGGATCCTGATTGGATTTTAGCTAATCAGGAGGAGCTAAGCCAATTTGAAAGGAATAATGTATGAAAGCTGGTGCCCAAGCCTAAATGAAAGAATCCAATAGACACCAAGTGGGTATTCAGAAACAAGATGGATGTAAATGGCATAGTTGTCAGGAACAAAGCTAGATTGGTTGCTAGGGCTATTGTCAGCAAGAAGAAATAGATTTTGATGAAATATTTGCTCCTGTTGCAAGACTTAAATCCATCAGAATCTTCTTAGCATACGCAACCCATGCCAATTTCAAAGTCTATCAAATAGATGTCAAAAGTGCCTTTCTGAAAGGAGATTTGGAGGAAGAAGTTTATGTTAGTCAACCTCCTGGTTTTGAAGATCTAAATTTTCCAGAATATGTCTATTATCTTTTGAAAGCACTTTATGGACTGAAGCAAGCACCTAGAGCCTGGTATGACACTTTATCAAAGTTCCTTTTGGAAAATCACTTCACAAGAGGTACTGTAGATAAAACTTTATTTTTCAGAAATGTTAATGACTCTAGTATACTTGTTCAAATTTAGGTAGATGATATTATTTTTGGCTCTTCAGATCAGAAACTTTGCAAAAAGTTTGCCAAATTGATACAAAGTAAGTATGAAATGAGTATGATGGGAGAACTAACTTACTTTCTTGGCTTACAGGTTAAGCAAGTTAGTGATGGAATATTCATCAGTCAAACTAAATATATTTTTGATCTTTTAAAGAAGTTTGATCTAATGGATTGCACATCTGCAAAAACTCTCATGGCCACTGCAACTAAGCTTGAATTAAACACTACTGAAAAGTCTGTGAATATTTCAAGTTATAGAGGCATGGTTGGCTCACTTCTGTACTTAACATCTAGTAGGCCAGATATACTGTTTGCTACATGTTTATGTGCTAGATTTCAGGCTGATCCTAGAGAATCTCACTTAATAGCTATTAAGAGAATTTTCAGATATCTCAAGGGAACACCAAACCTTGGCATTTGGTACCCTAGAAGTTCTGGTTTTGATCTAACTGGTTATTCAGATGCAGATTATGCAGAATGAGTACAACAGGAACCTGTCAATTTCTAGGAAACAAGCTTGTGTCCTGGTTCAGTAAAAAGCATAATTCAGTTTCTACTTCTACAGCTGAAGCTGAATATATTGCTGCTGGCAGTTGCTGTGCACATATTTTATGGATGAGAAATCAATTGCTAGACTATGGTTTGCAAGTTGAGAGGATTCCTATTTTCTGTGATAACACAAGTGCAATTGCCATCACTGAAAATCCAGTACAACATTCAAGGACAAAGCACATAGATATCAAGTACCATTTCATAAGGGAACATGTAATGAATGGTACTGTGGAACTACATTTTGTTCCCAGTGAGAAGCAGCTTGCAGATATCTTTACCAAACCACTGGATGAATCCACCTTTTCAAGGTTAGTAAGTGAGTTACGAATGCTTAATTACTCTTAAATCTATCTGAGTTAATTTGCAAGTTGAAATGCAGCCAGAAATTTAATTGATTCTTTCAGTCTTGGATAAAATTTTGGCTAAGTCAAAATTTACATCTTGACGGATGACCCTTATCCATCGAGTTTGGTCGTCCGTCGAAATACAATTTGTTAATAAAAATCAATTACTTTTCTGGAATATTTTATGTCTCGACGGATAATAGTTTATCCTCATCCGTCGAATTGTCTTAATCTCAGCCGTTAATTCCCTGAACATTATCCATCGAGTATACTTACAGTTTGTACGCATAACACGACGAATAATGGATGGAATTTTTATAGTTTATTTTTAAACGGCTATTTTAGGCAATTTCTATTGGTTACTTCATTTTACTTTATTATTTTTATCAGTTATTTTTGAGATAGTATAAAGCTTATTTCATTACAATTGTTTTCATTTATCATTCTCAATTCAACTGCTCTAATTTCATTCTCTCTCAAAGCACTTACTCTCTTTCTCTCCAAGCTCTTACTCTCTAACAATGGCACCTGTTGTAAAGATTATGTCTCAAATTGGGTTCATTTATGAGAAGAACAATTTCACTGCATTAGTGAACAAGGGTATTCAGCAATCAGATGACTATCACAAGATGATGGACTTTGTGAAGAATTGCAAGCTCAATTTTGACATGTTAGAATCACCCACAATCTTCTGTGAAGTTGTTGAAGAGATGTGGACCACTGCTACCTACAACTCTACAGATAAGACCATCACTCTAACCATTAAAGGTAAAGAATTCTGTATAAATAGCGATGTGATAAAAGCATGTTTCAAAATTCCTGATAACAATATGACTTCACCACACACTGACACTGACATAATTAATATGCTCAATTCCATGCACTATGCACTTCCTACTTCTAAACTGAGTGATATTAGAAGAATGGGTCTTAGGAAATAGTGGAGTTTCTTGTGTGATGTAGTTACAAAGGTTTTCTCAGGAAAGTTCAGTAATTTTGATTCAGTGAATATTTCCATGCTTAACATGCTATACATGCTAGTTACAGATAAATTTTATAAGTTCAGTGACCTTGTCTTGTTTGAGTTAGGTTTTAAATTAGGGGAGTTAAATAAAAGAGGTAAAAATGTGTATTATGCTAGATTTCTTATGTTATTGGCTAACCACCTCTGTGAAGAGATTGTGCTTGAGAACCCAAACAACAAACTGGATTGTTGGGTTCAAGAGAGAAGGCTCATTGCAGATTTGAACAGGGCCAATCATCACAAGGATGTGCCAATGTTCTACTTTCCTGTAATGCAAGCACCTCAGGTAAGTGAGTTAAGTTCATCAATCCCTACAACTATTCCAACCTCCACAATTTCTTTAAGTTCAAGAGTAGCTATGAAAACTGTACCAATGACCAAACAGTTGCCTACCAAAGCTGCCAAACCTTCTATTATTTCAAAATCCAAATCAAAGAAAGCCCCCTCTGGTATCTCTCAAAAGATGCCAGTTGTAAAATCCACAAAAGCCAAAGAGGAGAGTGTGAAGGAGGGTAAGTTAGGTGAGGGAATGGGTGAACATAAAAGAAACCCCAAGAATAAGGTTGGAGAGTTGAGTGAATCCCAGCTTAGCCATACTGCAGTTTCCCAACAAACTGCAGTGCTTAAAAAGGATAAAAGCTCATTTCTAGCTGCATCCTCCCAAAAGGATGTAGCTATTGAACAAAGCTCTTAACCAAGAGCACAAGCCAAGAGTGTTAGGGACATAAGCTCACCCCAAACTTATGCCAGAAAGAAGAAATCAAAAACCTCTGGGGATGCACAGGGTACACACACTGTGCAAACTGGTGCTAAAGACACAGTCACTGCACCTTCACAAATTCAGCTTGATGTGGCTCCAATAAATGTGGAGTCACAGCCAAAATCTATAATTATAGAAGCACCGCAAACACCATACTCACCAATAAATTCTCTGAATGTGGATATGATAAACACATCAATTCCTGATTCCCCTTCTTTAACTCTGTTGGGGAAGCCAAAATCTAGTGCAAGTGAGCATCATCTTTTAGATGATTTGTTGGCTCACTTGCCAATTCTTTCAGGAACTGTTGTGTCATCTGTGCCTAAAATATCTTCAATCAGCACAAAGTCAACAATAGTTTCTATTCCCAGCTCATTCATTTCTACTCTCTCGATGGATATTGTTCATCCATCGAGTAGTGATTGTATCTCGATGGATAAGCCTAACAGCAGTTATCCGTCGGATAGCAAAACCACTCACTCGATGGATATCACTCATCCGTCGAGTATCTCTGCAAAGCTTCAAATTTCAATTATTTCAAGTGTAGAAGATTTAGTGGTTGTACAGTCACTCTTAGGATTGAGAGAGAAGAGTGTTTTGAGTGAGACTCTGGGTTGCTCCCAGGAAAAAAGAGAGGAAATAAGTGAAAATCAGCAATCCATTTCTTCAGGATTGGTAAAAGGGAGTGAGAGGAGACCCACCTTAGTAGGTGAAGGTGAGGATGTGAGGGTGGGGAGCCAGGGTGAGACCCTGATGCAACAAAAGAGAGAAAATGAGAGAAATGCAGGTACTGGAGCAATAAGGATGGATGTCATTGCTAGTGAGTCAATGAATGTCCAGGATGTAGACAGGGAAGGACTATCTCAGCATCCTAAAGCTGTTATAGATTCTACTTCCCTTGATGCTGAGGCATTTACTCACCCTATTCCAGCTTATCAAATTCTAGCTGAACAGGGCAATGACAATGCAGAAAGGATGCTCAATCTGGTGCATACCACCCAGTCTATGCAAAGGGCTAAGGATGCAATCACAGCTTTGCCTTCTATAGCTGGTGATATGGACTATGAGACTGGGGGTTCAGCTGATTTCTTTGGAGATGGGAGTGGAGATAGTGAAGATGAAGCAATGGACATAGGGGGAGAAGTAGGCTGAAGCTCAAGGTCAGGTATGCCATCATGGGCATTCTCAAAGAACTGTGATGAGCATTACTTCAAGACAACCCTGATCCAGTTAATCAATCAGACAAATACTGCTCTTCAAACCACTACCAATGCAAGCACCAAGAAGCTCCTTCAGGCACATCTTGCCTCCCTACAACTTCAGCAAATACAAGGCCTCCAGCATGCTAGAGATGTGGATTCTATGAAGGGTGATATTGAGGAGATAAAGAAGGCTATTTCAGACAGGATAGATTCCAAACTTCCAGAAGCTACAATGCTAGACATCAAGAGGCAATTAAGGAAAAATTCTGATCTATCAACCAAGATAGATGCTTTGGATACAAGAATGTCAGCCATGGAAGCATCTTTGACTACCATTGATCTCCATCAAGCCCAACAGACTAATCTACTTCAAAAACTGGTGGCAGCTCAAACCCCCTCCACAGCTCAACTTGATGATAATAAAAAAGGGGGAGAAAGGACCAAGTGAGGGGGAGAAGCTTCAGATACAAATCAGTAAAGTAATTGTGCCTTCAATTACTATCTCAAAGCCACCAGTCACAGATGGTATAGATCTGATTCAAGCAGCAGTAGCCAACTTGAAAGTTGCTGAGAAAGAAAAGTTAAGTTTGGTCAACTGGGAGAAAATTGATGATGAGATACATAAGAAGTTTGAACTTGTCAAGGAGCCAGTTAATACAACCATCCATCACTCTCAAGTCAAGCAAATTAGTGTGAATGAGATGAGCATGAACTATCTGAAAAGAGGACAATCTTCCTGCATCAAGTCTCCAAAGGCTGAAATGATTCTTAAACCAAGGGCAAACTACTCAAAATCATCTTTGAAGAACCCCTTGGACACTGTGTATGAGACACCCAAGCCTGATGAGAAGAAGTTTCTATCAAGATCAATTGTCTTCTATAAAGATCCAGCTGATTCAGCTTCTAAAAGGAGGATTGCTAAGATTTTCAGAAATGGGAAAGAAATTTGTGTGGGGGCTGGACACCCTCAATTTGCTCAAGCAAAGAGAGAAGAAAAAGCTAGATTGAAGCAAGAAAAGAAGCAGGCTGCTCTAGATGCTAAAAAGGCTAAATAGAAGAGAGAGCAGATTGCTATCTTGGCCAAGCTACATGCTGTAAATTCATCACAACAAATTCCCTCTCAACCATTTGAAGCTACTGAATCAAGGAAGCAAGTTGAAGAACAGAGAAAATCTCCAAGAAAGAAAGAATTGGCTAAAAGAACTAAAAGGAGACTGGATATTGTTGACAAGAAATTGGAAGATCAATTTCCTAAGGAATCCACACCAGCTACAACTCAAGAAACAAAGCCCTCTGTGGTATTTGAAGACATAAGGGTGGAGGATCCCTACAGGAATATTCATGGTGAACCTATTGTGCCCAAGGATGAGCCAATATAATGGGAGAACATGCCAATTCCAGACTTCAATCTACCAATCCTTAGCAAGCCAAAAAGGACAAAGTCAAGAGCAGTCAAGAAAGTGAAGCTGTCTCCTCTCAAATGCAAATCTATAGTCAAAGCCCATCCCAAAGTCAATAGGGGAGACTATTTGTACTTGTGTGACATCAAAGAATTTTCTGATCTAAATCTCTATCTGGATGAACTAGATGAAGTAAGAGGTATTGATGTATACAGAAACCTACCTGAAAGGTTAGTGTTCAAGTACAAAGGAGGAAAAGAGATTCAGTGGCCACTTCACAGGATTCTTCAAGAGAGCCAAGTTGTACTGATTAAAGTTTACTCATCCTTCAAGAAGAACTTTGGGTTCAATGTCACTGCAAGAAGACTAGTATTGAAGAAAATTGAAGAACTAAGGAGTGTTAGAGCTAAAGATGCACTCCCAAAGACTCTAATCATCCCTTACACAGGGAGAAGAGTGCATTTAAAGCCCTACTGGCTGATGGAGTTTATAGATGACAAAGGTGTGAGAAGATTCTTCAGATTAGAAGACCAATTAAGCATCTCTAGCAATGAGACTCTTTTGGAAATGCAAGGAAAGCTAAATCTCTCAGAATCTGATTAACTAGAATTCCACAGGCAGCTCCAAATACAGATTGAAGAAAACAACAGAAAGCTTGGAAGAAGATCCAGACCTTCAAGAAACTAGATAAATCTGCTCAGGCTAGAGGAGCATCTTGAAAATGACTGTGAGCAAAACTTTGTATAATTTTTGTTATTTGAAGCACTTTTCAGTATTATCTACTTTCTTTTAAAGTTGTATGTTTAGGGTGTTTTGTTATCATCAAGTATCTCTTAATTTATGGCTACAATTCTAGTAAACATAAATTGGGGGAGATTGTTGTGCATATGTTGTGTACTTGATGATTACATGAACAAAATACCTAAGTAGATTTTACTTAGTGAAATAATGTAGCACTCGATGGATAAGAATTATAGTCCCGACGGATAACTCATTATAGTCCCGACGGATGATGACTTATTATCCATCGAGTGAGTAGCTTATGTAATAATGAGTCTGTAGCACATTTCTGCATACACATTTGTATAGATTCTGTAGTAGCATATAAGTCATGTTGACTTTAACTAGATATGCAGAATAGGTTGATTAATTGTACATAGATGATGTCTTGTAATTCTGCATAAATGAATTTAAGTCAAGTGCCAAAATAGCTACCGACGGATGATTAACAAAGCCATCGGCGGATGATCAAATGGCTATCAATGGATATTCAATTTAGCAGTCGACGGATGATCAATAAAGCCATCAATGGATGATCATAAACTCGACGGATGATCATGTACTCAACGGATAAAGAATTCAAATATCAGTTGACAGTGACAGCATAGTCACATGCGTCGAAGTGTATGCAAATGGAATGAAAAAGCCTATTAACTGGGTAATAGAGAACAAAGTAGCAAAGTATGAGACCCGATAGTTTTTATAATGATCCTGTCTTTTGACTTTGTAATCTTGGTAATATATAAACCAAGAAGTAGCAAATAGAAACATAGATCTGGGAACACAATAGGAGAAACATTTATAAGCAAAACTATTAGCATTTCTCTGTATTCTCAGTAGTTCAATATTTGTAAGCAGCTATGAGCATTTTTGCACACAGGGTTCTCTCGATATATAATATATATCTCTGGTAGAATCATTCAAATCCACCAGAAAGTTTTTAAAGACTCTTGTTTTTAATTTCTTATATTTTGATTCACTTAAATTTTTATTCCGCATTGTGCTAATCAATACACTTATATTTATATTTGAGTTAGAACATTTTATTTCAAGAATTTCATTCAACCCCCTTCTGTAATTCTTGTCATACTAACAATTTATTATAGCATTTAAAAGCAATTAAAATAATTAAAACATGCTTTAAAACACTTTCGGAAATATAAATAGTTCAAAACTTTTATATAAAAAATATTTGAACACTTCATTAGATCTGTCTCGGAAAAACGAATCTAACGATATATTGCACGCCCAAAACGGAGTTACGAAACTCCAAAAAAAATCAAATTTAATGTGGACAGACAGGCTGTAACGCATTACAGGAATGCGTTGCAAGTAATGCGTTACAACACGGTTAGGCCAATAATGTGTGTAACGCATTCCGTGAATGCGCAACAAGGTGTAACGCATTCCCGGAATGTGCGACATCCCCCCCCCCCCGCGTGTACGCTACACGCTCCTGCACAGCCGACCGTTGCTGTTGTTCAGTTTTTTTTTCTTGAGTAACCCTCACTTAATAACCCTCCTTTCCTTTACTCCCTCACTTAATAACCCTCCTTTCCTTTATTCCCTCACTTAATAACCTTTATTAATATGTTATTATTTTAATTTTATTATTAATAAATTAATTAACATTTAATTAATAAATTAATAAAAATCAAAAATAATATAATTTCTTAAATCAGGAAGTAGCAGAAAATTATCAAATCAGCCATGGGTCCTTGTGCAAATTTTAATCATAATTATTCACATGCATAATTATTTCATGAATTTTAATTAAAACAATTTTTAAAAATTCATAATACTTGTAGAACTCATATTAGTAGTCAAGATCTTATGCAAAAATTATTTCGAATTAATTCATAATTAAATCTAAATAAACTTGCAAAAATTATAACAAATTCATACATGCATTAAAAGATCTGAAATTTTTTATATGAATCTCTATATGCAAGACCTAGCTCTGATGCCAATGAAGGAATTTACGGATGAGCGAAAGCGTGATATAACAATTATTCCGTAAAAATCATGTATCGCACATATAGAAAAACGTATAAATCAGAAAAATGGAGGAATCGTAACCATACCCTGAAAATCGAAGCTTTATGATTATGGTTGCTAGCAGTTGCCCCTCAGTGTGTGAAGCACTCTACCGGTATCCATCAAGAATGATCTTCTTTGATGAAACTTTTTATAAAACCAAGCTTTTATAAAAAAATGAAGTTTTTGGGAGAGAGAGAGAGAGAGAAGATGGAGGCTAGGATTTTCACAAAACCAAGTATATGAATAGAATGAGCCATCTCATTCTATTTATAGGGCTCTCCTAGGATTTTATAATATATCTTTATATATATATATATATATTAACCCCCATATTTTATCTTTATAAAATGCTTTAATAATAATTAAAACTATTTTAATCATTGTTTCTTTTTCTAAACTATTTAGAAAATAATTCTCTCTCTTATTATTTCATCAAAGAAAATATTCTTTTATGGTGTGACCCTGTAGGTTCAATATTATGCCGGTAGTAGAAATAAATAATAATAAACTTTTATTAATTATTTACATGATTACTAAAATTCACTAAATATAATTAACTGATTAATTATATTTATTCTACATCGTGAGTGATGCTTCTCAACATATCACGACTATCCGGATAATATGAATTCACTGCTTAGAATACCAAGAACCTGTCAGTGACTAGTTACCGTACAATAAATTCCTTCTACCCTTATAATATCCCGATTAAATACAAGGCATGGATCTCATGTCAGGCCTATCAAATTTAATCATATGATTTCTTATTCATAATGCAAAGTTCATATTAATGCAAATTAGAAACTCCTTTCTAATTTCATACACTCTGGCCAGAGATTCCAGAACTCGCATACTAAGAATAACATAGGATATTCTCTTCCTATACTGGAAGGGGTAGATCCTCTATTAACGTTAACTATCTCTATACACAAATCCCTATGCCCAGAATATACCTAATAGATGTCCTTGAGACTAAGGACTAAGCCAATGCACAGTTCATTATATATAAGATAACTTTAACGATCTCAAGTCTAAGGACACTTATACAACTATCACTCAGTGAATAACTATTGACACGTGAGTAATCTCCATTAGTTGCTCAACTTATCGAGTCATGATCAGTGAACTTATTCCATAATAAGCACTTACATACTTGCTATAGTGTCACCACATAAATGCCTATGAGAGCAGACATCCTCCTGAAGGGAGCAAGCATAGTATGTACCAATCTTTGCGGATCCACTAACATCAGATTAGTTATCCTATGATCAGGAACTATTTAAGTCTAGAGTTATCATCTTCTAGATCTCACTATTATAATCTCATTATAATTCTAGAAGCTTTACTCTAAACTATGGATCATCTTATTTAAAACACTTTAAATAGATAAAGCCCATAATAAAACCAAAATAAGTCTTTTATTAATATCAATGAAATCAAATAGGAATATAAGAAAGTTCTTCCTAACTCATCATACATGATTGGATTTAGGACAAACACTTTCAAGGCTTACGGCTCAAGATCAAGAAAGATCAAGGTTCAATGGTAAATAGTTTAAAGCACTTGCAATATAAAACATGAGTTATTTTGAATAATAGCGACATGTTATGAAACAGTTCGAAAATATTTGCGATATATCTTGAAGAAAAGTTTAGAATTACTTGCCTTAAAGGGCTTCATAACTATTACTGATCAATTCTGAGCCGACTCTGTCGCTGAGGCTTTAACGTCCAACCACTAGGTCCCATTGGATTCGACTTCGACACTCAGGTTTTTCTGTTGAAACTCTACTGAGCTCGTCGACTGACTACTAGGTCATCTTTGGTCCAACGTCTACTTCCGGTTTCCCGACTAGAACCTATAGGGGCGAAACACTCTATGTTAGACACTCAGTTATGCTTGACATATCCTCGCTAACCACCTACCCATACGATAGCATATTCCGACTCGTAACCATTCATATTATAATAACACAAACCACAATTAGGGTTCACATTCTCGAAAATCGATTCAGTGTTCATTTTCAGAAAATGTGTATACTAGTCATTGTATGAAATTAGGATTATTGATTTTGGCAAAATGTTTCACTACAACATAAAATCAGGTTTTGTACAAAATATATGTATATATTTACTTATACTTGCTCGACGTTCCGATAATTACCGGATACGCTCCCACATTTCCATAGTTGATTTTCCGGAAATCGGGCAGTGCCTCCTTTGTTTATCGGACTACCCGTCGAACACAATATCGACGTTAAATCTATTCACAACAACTACAATGACAACCCAAATCACAATCCAAATGCACGAATCCCAATCACCGATATTATTCAATTATTACTATTATTCGCATTTTATAATTTTTTTTCGTATTAGGACTCAGAATTGGATCATCACTGTCCACCGTCGACTCACCAAAGTTCACCGTCAATGGCGGCAAAATTTATTGATGCCCGATATAATACGAGTTTCCGAATAAATTACACCGATTATTTTAAAATCATTTCCGCACGTATAATTTATTTTCACGAAATCAGTCAACACAAATTCTTGCAGAAATTGAAATAAATAAAATAGGAACATAACATCAGGAAAAATCGAACCAAAATAATAAAATAAAATCACAGAACCACGCACCTACGCGCTGCACGGCCACCACACCTCTCGGAATTTCCGAGAGGTAGCAACCACAACAACAATCACCAAGGAAAACCACAACTCAACAGATATACATGCATATGAGATATGCACACAACACATAAATGAGCAGAACACAGGCGTAATTGGAAACCAAGGCGGCAACAGTCGTCGGAAAATGAGGAAACAGGGATGCTCACCGAAAATTGAAGCGGCGGCGGAGACTACCAAAAACAGGGGAATATATATATATATGTGTATATGCGAAGGAAAAGAAACAAATGAAGAGAATAGAGAACGAGAGAAGAGATCGAGTGAGGAGAGGTCAGAGATGAGGAGGAGGAGTAGGAAATAAAAACTTAATCTGTTGAATTATTTCAGGAAGCCATGTATCAGTAAATTTTGGGTACGTGTCATTCATTTGATAAGATTTTGACACGTACCGCTCGAATATCCGGGAACCCGGAATTTCCCTGAAATCCAAAAATTAATGAACTGAGCCACTTTTAAAATAATTTCGAAAAATCGCCAAAATAATCTTAAAGTATTAGAAAAATCTCGAATTTATTAAAATAAATTTTTTATTATTTTTAAAACATTTTTGAAATGAAACTCGTACCCGCAATTCACAATTAACGAACCGAGCTGCACTTAAAACAATTTCAGAAAATTACGAAAATAGTTTTAAAATATTATAAATATCCCAAAGTTTATAGAAACATGAATTTTGAAATTTTAAAACAATTTTTGAATCGCAATTTATACCAGCTTTTAACAAATATATGAATCAACGCGCGGGTGAAATTAATCTCAAAAATCCCCAAAATAATTTTAAAATTCTCGGTATATTCCAAACTTAAATAAATATGAGTTTCATAATTTTTGAAGAATTCGGAAATTAAATACAGTTTTTACGGATAATTATAATCAGAAAATCACTCAGGGCTAAGTAATTAATGAAATATTAATTTCTAAATTTTATAAAATCCCAAAAATAATTATTGTAATTATAGAACCATAAAAATAATTTTAAAGACATTCTAAATATTTATGCAATTAAATTTACACTAAATCCACTTTTGAAATTGAAAACAATTCAATACGACTCCATAATTAATCACGCGGACAACCTGGTACACCATACCTCACACATTAATTAAACAACACATAGTGGTCAAAACCGATACACATACTTTATTCATTTAATAATTTCCATAATCATATTTTTAAATAATTCAAAAATACACGAGTCGTTATACTAGATATAGTTTTGTTTTATTGTCTTATCTTACTATCATGTAAACTTGGTGATATATAAACCAAGTATAGTAAGTAGAACAAATCAACTAAGCAAACTTATTTTTCAGAGAAATCTATCAAGCTATATTTTGTAAGAATTTCTCTGTAGTTTTGTTTGTTCAACTTGTAAAGCAGCTGTGAGCTATTCAAAGCTTTACATAGTTCACAATCGGATATATATATATATATATATAATATATATCTGGTGGATACTTTCAAATCCACCAGAAAGTTTTAAAGCTTGTGTTTTGATTTCTATTACTCTTTCATTCCATACTATTGCAAATCAAACACAGTTATATATATTAAGTTAGAACAATTTTAAAATCTCAAAAATTAGCCAGAATTATATTCAACTCCTCTTCTGTAATTCTTGTTGTATTTTTAGGGAATAACAATTGGTATCAGAGCAAGCTCTTGAAGTACAAAGAGTGAAAAGATCACAACAATCAACAAGATGAACAAAAAGGATGTTGGAGTTAAAATTCCATTTCTAGATAGAGACAACTATAACCACTGGAAGGTGAAGATGCACCTACATCTTCTTTCTCAAGATGAAGCTTATGTAGATTGCATTGAAAGAGGTCCTCATGTCCCTATGAGAGCTGCTACAGGGAATGAACCATCAGTTCCAAAACCTAGGCATGAATGGTCTGATCCAGACATTGAACAAGTCAGGAAAGATAAGAAGGCCATGAACATACTGTTTAATGGTGTTGATGGTGATATGTTTGATAACATCATTAACTATAATACATCCAAAGAGGTTTGGGACACAATACAGATTATTTGTGATGGTACTGAGTAAGTAAGGGAGAATAACATGCAACTCTTGATTCAGCAATATGAGCATTTTCACTGTGAAGAAAGTGAGTCAGTTACTGACATTTTTAGTAGGTTTCAGAAACTGCTGAATGCTCTAAAACTGCATGGAAGAGTCTATCAAACAAAAGACTTTAACCTCAAGTTCCTTAGATCTCTCCCAAAGGAGTGGAAGCCAATAACAGTCTCATTGAGAAATTCACAAGATTACAAGGAGTTCACCTTGGAGAGACTGTATGGTATTCTTAAAACCTATAAGCTTGAAATAGAGCAAGATGAAAGGATGGAGAAAGGAAGGAAGAAGGGAGGATCCATTGCACATGTTGCTGAGTTGAAAAAGGAGAAAGATATGAAGGTGGAAGTTATTGAGTCTACATCAAAGGTTTATGAAAGCAAGGGTAAAGGGCTGGTAACTGAAAATGAAGAACAGTTGAGCCAAGATGACATGGATGATATTGATGAGCATCTAGTATTCTTATCCAGGAGATTTTCCAAGCTCAAATTCAAGAAGAATTTTGGAGTAGCCAAGCCAAACGAAAACATGGTTGATAAGTCAAAATTCAAGTGCTTCAAATGTGGATTGGCAGGCCATTTTGCTAGTGAGTGTAGAAAGTCTGATTCCACCAAAAAGAAGTTTGAGCCTATTGATTATAAGAAGAAGTACTTTGAGTTGCTCAAGCAAAATGAAAGGGCTTTCATAACTCAGGAGAATGACTGGGTTGCAGATGGATTGGATGAAGATGAAGAAATCAACTATGTCAATCTAGCCCTAATGGCCAAGTCAGATGAAACAGAAACAAGTTCATCAAGCAGTCAGGTAATCACAACCAATCTAGCTCATTTGTCTAAAGCTGAGTGTAATGATGCAATAAATGACATGTCTACTGAATTATATCACCTGCGTATTACACTTAAGTCCTTCACCAAGGAAAATGCTAAAATTAAAGAAAATAATTTGTTTTTAAGTGAGAGGAACAATGTGCTAGAGTCTTAATTTATTGAGTTTGAAAAATTGAAATTAGAATACAAGGTTGTTAAGGTTGAACTTACTAAATCCTTAAAGAAAGAGGAGATTTTAAGAAAGCAACTTGAACGAAAACAAGAAGTAATTAAAGCATGGAAATCATCTAGAGATGTTCATGCTCAAATTACTTAAGTTCAAGGTATAAAATGCTTTTGTGATGCATCCTGGAAAAAGAGCAAAGAGAAGCTTGATTCCAATCTGGTTGAAGGACTCTTTACAGATGTGGACCCGACGGATGATGAAAATCATCCATCGGATAATCAAAAGGATTATCCGTCGAGAGACAAGGAGCCACATATGTTGGCTATGAGTAAACCAGTTAGCAAAGCTAAGTTAGTTAAATTGAATAAGAAATATGGATCAGTTTCTAAAAAGTTTGTTCCAGGAGAATCAAGTCAAGTTAGAAAAGATAAGAAAGTCAATGTTGGTCATATGTCTATCAAACAATTGAATGACAGGCTTGAAAAGATTGAGGTTAAAACAGAAGCTAAAAGGAAAAATAATAGAAATGGGAAGGTAGGGATTAACAAACATAAAAACTACACACCTGATAAATATGCACCAAGAAAAATATGTGTTAAGTGTGGTAGTGTCAATCACTTGTCTGTTAATTGCAAGTTTGCTATGCCTACTCGCATGGCTGTACCCTCTTCTTTTTCCAACATGACTGCCATGTCTGTAATGCCTATGAATATTATGCCTGCTCAGAATATGAATACACAATTTGCTAACATGCCATTTGTACCTAATCCTTATTATACTGCATTTAATATGCCGCAAATGCCATTTAGTATACCTTACTGGAATAACATGTTTGCAAATAGAATGCCTTTTCATGTAAATCAAAATGTGCATGATAATTATGTTTCAATGACTGGTTTCAAAGGTCCAACTCAAATGACTAAGGATGAATCTGATATTCCTAAATCAAATGATGTCAAATCTAAGAAACCAAAGAAAAAGGCTAACAAGGCAGGACCCAAGGAAACTTGGGTACCAAAATCAACTTGATTTAGTTTTAATGTATGCAGGAAAATAGAAAGAATCTTTGGTATCTAGACAGTGGTTGCTCTAGGCACATGACTGGAGATTCTACCCTACTCACTGAGTTCAAGGAAAGAGTTGGCCCAATTATCACTTTTGGAGATGACAACAAGGGTTATACTGTGGGATATAGCTAGATTTCAAAGGATAAAGTCATCATTAAAGAAGTTGCCCTAGTGGACGGACTCAAACATAATTTGTTGAGTATCAGCCAGCTTTGTGATAAGGGCAATTCAAACTCACTTTCAATTCAGAAGCCTGTTTTGTGACCAATAAAAAGAGCAACACAGTGGTTCTCACTGGAGTGAGAAAAGGAAATGTGTACCTAGCTGATTTCAACTCATCAAATGCAGACTCAGTAACTTGTCTTCTTAGTAAAGCAAGTCCGGATGAAAGTTGGCTATGGCACAAGAAGCTATCCCATCTAAACTTCAAGACCGTGAATGAGCTAGTCAAGAAATAGTTGGTCAGAGGTATTCCTCAAGTGGAGTTTACTAAGGATGGACTGTATGATGCCTGCCAGAAAGGAAAGCAGATTAAGGCATCATTCAGAAAGAAGCTTGATTCAATAATTGAAGAACCTTTGCAACTGCTGCACATGGATTTGTTTGGAACAGTCAATGTGTTGTTCATCTCAAGGAAAATATATTACCTAGTAATTGTATATGATTTCTCAAAGTTCTCTTGGACATATTTTCTAAAGTCCAAAGATGAAGCTAGTGAAATCATCATCAATCACATTAGGCAAGACAACAATCATCCTGACTTTAAAGTAAGAAGAATCAGGAGTGACAATGGAACTGAGTTCAAGAATTCTGTGATGAGATAATTTTGTGAATAAAATGGTATTATGCATGAGTTTTCTGCAGCTAGAACTCCACAACAAAATGGAGTGGTGGAAAGGATAAAAAGATCTCTTATTGAAGCTGCAAGAACAATGCTAGAAGAATCAAAATTACCAACATATTTTTGAGCTGAAGCTGTGAATACTGCATGCTACACTCAGAATATTTCTTTGGTTAATCAAGAAAAGTGCATGACACCCTACCAATTGTTCAAGAATAGGAATCCAACTCCAAATTTCTTACATGTCTTTGGCTGTAAATGGTATATCTTAAGGAATCAAACTTATCAACATGGAAAGTTTGATGCCAAAGCAGATGAAGGAATTTTTGTTGGATATGCTGTGGGAAAAGCATATAGAGTCTACAATATAAGAACCAACATTGTTATGGAATCTGTATATATTGAGTTTGATGATAAAAAGATTGAAGGACTGCAAGATGGAGATTTCCATGAAAGCCTCAAATTCGATTATGTTGAGATGGTTAGTGATGACAGTGATGATGAAAATGATCAAGAAATAGTGGCTAAGGACAATACAGAAAAATCTATACCTAATGAAGCACATAACTCAACATCCGTCGAGTTATATAATGCTTCATCAGTCGGTAGACAATCAGCTTCATTCGTCGAGATACAAAGTGCATCATCCGTCGGAACAATAAGATAAGCTGAGAGTCAAAATAGATCACTTACAGCAAGAACCCCATCATTAAGTCAAAGATCCACAAACTCAGGGGGAGTTTTTTTAATCAAAACTCAGTCACACATCAAGACACCAATGAGACCTCTTCATCTAGAGCTAGCTGTTATGGATTAAAAACTAGGGTATATTAATTGTTGTATTTATTACTAGAGTTCATGAGCTTTGAGGCTCGATTTGACTGCTCTTGTGTCTCGTGACTCGATCTGCCTTAACAAGATGCCTATGTACCTTGCTGTTTACCAAAGATCAAGTCAAAAATGTAGTTCTGATTTATGGGGGTGAGACCCCTTATATAGGTGTTGAGAGTCCTTGAATTGGACTAGATCTAGGAGACTTGATAGGCAAGTCCCAGAACTAGAACGGACTTTGGTGTCCTAGGAAGCAAGAAACTGATTCCTTATCATTTTAGGTCCCTTGGAGGCTAATCTACAAGGATTTATATCCTCACTGGGACTCATCTTAATAGTTGATTTCTCCTTTATTAATTATTTATGAAATTAATTAATATTCAGGGTTTTGGGCCCTTTCTAATTGGGCTTCGTTATTGGACCGTATCAGGTCTAATTGATTTAAAATTAATTATATTCCTAGGCTTATTTTTAGGCCCATAATATTTACCCCCCAACTTCTGGGAAATTGCAAAAGATTTTGAAGAAGTTAAGTTCATTTGTTCCCTTACAGGGTATCATTTTTGCGTAAAGTGTGGATCGACTACACAATTACAACGATTTGCCTTGCACACGGCTACAGGGTTGTTTTAGAACTTCCCTATTATTTTCCTTACCTTTTCCTTTTTTGGGAATTCCTGGTTTTTTTAGGAATTTTCCCTTAATTTCTGGGATTTTTTCCTAATTTTCAAAAAATATTATGACACCCACATGTATATATTTTTAATATTTCAAGACTATTTTATCAAAAATAATTTTTTAATAATTATTTTCTAATTTTCCAGAGTATTACGATTTTTAGGAATTTTTCTGAAATTTTTAGCCCTTTTTTGACCAGGATCCTAGTCGAAATTTTGACATGGATCCTAGTCAAATTTTGGGCTAGCTCTTGAGCCCTGATCGAACAATTTCGACTAGGATTCAGAACCAGGATTTTGACCCGGATCCTAGTCGAGTTAAAGACCTGGATCCAGGTCGAAATTTTGGCCGCCACATGATTCGTATTTGTGAAACTTCAACTAGGATTCACGACCAGGATTTCGACCTAGATCCTAGCCGAGTTTACGACCCGGGTCTTGGTCGAAATTCATGCCACCTTTTGACTCTTGTTCGTGAAACTTCGACTAGGATTCACGACCAGGGTTTTGACCTGGATCCTAGTCGAGTTTACGACCTAGGTCTTGGTCGAGATTCATGCAACCTTTTGACTCATGTTCGTGAAACTTTGACTAGGATTCACGACCAGGATTTCGACCTGGATCCTAGTCGAATTTACGACCTGGGTCTTGGTCAAAATTCATGACCCTTTTTTGGACCCTGTTTGAAAGATTTCGAGCTTGATTCACGACCAGGATTTCGACCTAAATCCTGGTCTATCTGATGGGTGTTTTTCTGGCTCCCGTTCGAAAGATTTTGAACAGGATTCACAACCTCAAATATGGCCTCAATCCTGGTCTTTTTGATGGTTTGATTCTATTGGGCTTTTCCTAATCCAATTTGGATTTGGGCCTGGTCTTTTTCCTTATTGAACCTTTAATTAGGTCTTTTCAAAATTCAAATTGGATTTGGGCCGTGATTTGGGCCTTTTCCAAATTCAACTTGGATATATATATATATATATATATATATATATATATATATATTTCCTCTAGATTTTTTCAGAATGCCTGGGAATATTCTGGAATGTTCCAGATTTTGGGCTTTTTCTTTGGGCTTCCAACTTATTGGGCTTTTTGTCCCTTTGTCTTCCCTCTTCTACATATATAAAGGAGTGAGTGGAGTTTTCCAATCCTCACTTCTCATTTCTCAATTTTATTCCTCTCTTCTTCTCTCAAAAATCTTGGAGGCTTAAGGATTACTGTAAGTCAGAGTTCTAGTTCCACGAAGCTTTCTTTCTAGAAGATCAGTCATTATTTCAGGTAATAAAGATACTTCCTTTACTTTATTCATTTTTATGCACTCTTTACGTATAAAGTTTGTGTCTAAAAACTGTTTTCTTTTCTTCTTCCTTAGATGGCGGATAAGAAATTAGCCCGTTTGGCCAAGATGAACGTGGCCAAGAAGTCGAATGAATTCCCCATTCGATCAAAGTATAATTCATTAATTGATATGATCAATATCCGAGGGGACGAGTATCCATCCAATGCCCATCTAGACGCATTTGATCATGTCAACATTTTTCGGGATCCAAAGGAGTTGGACAAAATGAAATCTTTCTTCAAGATTAAGGAGCCGTACAAGCGGGTTCCCGGAGGTCCAGCTGACAGGGCCTGCCACTGGAAGGACTCCTTATGTGTCTTTAGGGACACTTTTAGGGTAGGTATCAGACTCACTTTTCATCCTTCTATTCCAATTTTGCTAGCTGATGTGGGCATTATCCCTTGCCAACTTCCTCCAAACTCCCGGAGGTTGATTCTCTACTTTTTGTCACAATGTGCCTGTTAGTGTAGGTGCCCTAGAGGCAATACATTATTCTTTTATCTTTATGTCAGTTGATCATTCAATAAATGTATTTATTATGACCTTAATTACTGCGATATTTTGTTAGCATGATAAATGTCCTTAGAATCATGATACAAATTGTATAGTTTAAGTACATGACTTGAACTTGAGATTATATAATATATCATATTCTTAAAGGTCCCTAGTCGAGTATTATTATATAGGACAATAATAATACATAGATAGACTAGTATGATATTTGACAAGATAACCACATCTCATTGGTTATAAGTATGGGGATACTAAAGTCAATACATAGGTACATGTGAGAGTACATGGTACTGGACAGACCCACAGTGAGATTCTTCATGTTTAATAAAGTCATAAGAAAGACTCACAGTGATAATGGTGTAACGATCCTTTGACTTGAAATCATTATATTTCTATACGAGGATTAATATACTTTGACTACATTAAAAGTTACTTTTGATCGGGTAATGATAAAACTGGACATCGGGTATATCATGAGTCGTATGAGAAATATGAATGATAGATAAAGGATTTAACCCTCCTATAATTAGGAGAGATATTATTGGCCTCTTGATTGAGTGAGATTATAAAAGCATGGCCATGCTCAAATAATGATTTGTCTCGATAATCTACTCATGGATCAAGTAAACCCAGATTAAATGTTGAAGAGGATGACTAAATACATGCCTCGAGTTTAATCTATAATATGTATGGTTAAAGGAATTATATTACACGAAAAACATTAATCACGAAAGGTTTTATCTAATCACGATTTAATTATTGTTTAATTGGGTAACAATGATGTATTACTAGATACCGCTCATTGTTTATAATTTTATTAGAGAATAAAATTATTGCCAATTAAATAATAGCCTATAGGGTCGCACAAATAGAGCACTTAATGGAATAGTTAATTTAAATTATGGATTTAAATTAATTGATGATTATTTGAATTTTATTATAATTAAGTAAGACTTAATTGAGATAATATAAATTCGAATTAAAAGAAAAGTTTTTGCCCATAATAATTAAGTATGACTTAGTTATTAATTAAATAATAGAAATTCATTTTTATTATTTAATCCAATACCTACTAGGGTTGGGCTTTGCTATTATGGGCCTTTTTAATCAGTCATTATAAATAGATAATGAGAGGTTAAAGAGGGTTGTACGTTTTTTAAGAAAACCCTAGCAGCAAAGAGAGGCAGAGGCAATTCAGATCGTCAAGAAGGAGGCTAGTACATCCATTCCGTAGTCAAGTTCGTGAGACGTTCTTGAAGGTGCTCGTGTATAACCATAGAGGTGTTTCTCCGAGAGGTAGACACAAAAAGCGTGATAGCTAAGATCTCCGTTGAGTTCGTGAAAGTTAATCTCTTGAAAGGTATGATTCGTTATCTCCATAATCTGCCCATAATTATACATGGATCCTATTTTTGGGTTTCGAAATTTTTGTTTTATTTATGTTTATCCGCTGCGTTTTATGCCTTCGAAACCCAACAATGGTATCAGAGCTACGTGTATAAGGGGCTGATTTGGTTACGTGTTCACTGTATTTTTACAAGTATGCATGTGTGATGAGTCTGCCATGATAACAGTTATGTTATAGGAGTCTACCATGATAACAGTTATGTTATATGAATGATATGATGAATCTGTTAATGATCTATATGATGATACTAGTATGTTTAAGATCTTCCATAACTCATATGTATGCGATCTCTTAAAATATGTATACTGATATACGTTTTTGGTAACTGGGATATGGATCGTGTGTATACTGATACATGCTTCTGGAATAGTATTCTGATACATGTTTTTCTAGTACTCTGATACTTGATTTTGCAAAAATTTCCGCCATCGGGGGGCTCGCTGCCCCCCCGAACACCCCCAGCGACCTCACCGCGGAGGTCGATCCGCGTGCTTAGGGTTTCGTTTTTAATTTGTGCTTATGACATATGCTTTACTTATTTATTATTCTTGATTGGATCATGATAAGTGATAAATAGTATGTCATCTTTATATGATCTATCATGTTCTTTAATGGTTACTTGAGCATGGTGCATAGTTATGGCCTTAAGACCTTAGTTGTAATGGTTTATTCTTTTGGTTTGTAATAAATACGACTTGCATGTCGTTTTCTATTTGTAGTTGTTTTACTCGAATGTAACTCGAGTTCTTTTGTAAGTTCATTAGTATAATTCTTAATGTAACATCCAAGAAGGACAAGGGAAAGATGAGGCATCCTATGGAGGCCAAGGAGACAATAGAAGCAATAGAGAAGACATATGTAATAGTTATTTTTACACCATAGATTGACCTTGATCTTTTCATTAGCCTGAAAAGATCACATAGGATTGGGCCATAACTATTGCGCGTTTACTTTACGTACTTTTCATATGATGTATAAATAGTATGTGTAGAGTAGAAAATGCATGTTTTAATTAGATTAATGATGCATGTATGTATTAAATACATCACCCATGCCATGCCTTTAAACAAGATAAAATCTGTAATGACTCAAGATTTAAAATTAACAAACGATCATGAGATTCTCGTGTTTATGAAACACGGAATAAAATACGAATTTTCTTTATTTCTGACATGGGGCGATTTTGTCAACAACGGGTTCATAGAACTTGTAAGGCTGTGGGTTTTAAGCGAGACCGATGTGACTCCTCCACTACCTGGAAATCAAACCATTGACGAGTATTGATTTGAAGTATTTTATTCAAGGAAAAATTGGGAATCTCTTTATGATGGGATAATGATCGTTCTAAATTAAAAATCCCTAAGTAAAAATATTAAGTTTTAATCAGATGTTTTCCAATGAATGAACACTCATTAAATCCTAGATCGATAAGGGGAAGGGCTGTCAGTGGCAGGGGACTCCTATCTATCATGGTGAAATGCGACGAATATAAACGGTTATATTCGGACGTTGTATCATTGGGTCTAACTTAATTGAGTCATCATAATAAGGTGAATATAAACGGTTATATTCAACTATTATGAACTTAGAAGCATAGAGTTTGGTTAAAAATCTATTAGATAGATAAGATCAATTGTTGTTCACCAAATTATCCAAGAATTATATATGATATAATTGACAACTGTTGTCTACCTAAATAATCATGTTTTAAGGATACCAGTGGTTGACTTAGAACATGACGAAATATGAATCTTGGCTCACTAGAAAGGTTTATGGGATATACTTTCCGAATTAATAGTTAGGGCTATTAATTTGATAAAAAAAATAGTGGGAGATATATTACGAATATATCATAATCATATGAACATAAAATTTTAACTCAGACAATCTAATATTTATTTTGCGCTTTTATTATTGTAGATACTGAGTAATGGCAAACAACACAAACACACTATCTACGTTCAGTCCTTGAGAAGGACAAGCTGACAGGAGGAAACAACTTCCTAGACTGGCAGAGGAATTTGAGGATTGTCCTCAGGCAGGAGCGCAAGCTTCATGTCATTGATATTCCTCCTCCAGGCCCCCTTCCTGAGGGTGCTACTGTTGATGAACGAGCAGCACGCACAAGGGATGAGAATGATGCAAATGATGTTGCATGTCTTATATTGGCAACTATGAGTGCTGAGCTTCAAAGACAGCATGTGCATATGGATGCATATACTATCAATGAGCACTTGCAAAGCATGTTTGCAAGCCAAACTCGTCAAGAAAGGTTCAACACGAGTAAATCACGTTTTAATTGCAAACAAGGGGCGAGTGAACCAGTTGGCCCACATGTTCTGAAGATGATTGGTTACATTGAGTACCTTGAAACTTTGGGTTTCTCGATTGGTCCGAAAACTGGTATTGACCTAATCATGAATTCTTTGAACAACAAATTCACTCAGTTTGTTGTGAACTACAATATGAATGAATTTGACAAAACACCTACTGAATTGTTGCATATGTTGAGAACATATGAGACCAACATGAAGACAGCTGAACCTGCTCCCATACTGATGGTGGGAAATAAAGGTAAGGCCAAAGGGAAGGGCAAATGGAAGGGTAAGAAGAAGATTGGATCAGATTCTACACCCAACCCAAAGTCAGGTCCCAAACAGGCTTTAAAGCCTAAAGGTGGTGTGGCCAAGGGTGAATGTCACTACTGTAAGAAAGATGGTCACTGGAAAAGAAACTGTCCAATTTACTTGGAGGATCTGAAGAAAAAGAAAGCAGTTCAGATTTCTGGATCAGGTATTTATGTTATAGAAGTCAATTTATCTATTTCTACATCTTGGGTATTTGATACTGGATGTGCTTCTCACATTTGTATAAATGTGCAGGGCCTGCAGAGAAGTAGAACTTTGGCTAAGGGAGAAGTGGACCTAAGAGTAGGCAATGGAGCAAAAGTTGCTGCTTTAGCTGTAGGGACTTATTATTTATCTATGCCCTCTGGGCTTGTTTTAGAACTAGAAGACTGTTTTTACGTGCCTGCGATTCGCAGAAACATTATTTCTGTTTCTTGTTTGGACAAGAAAGGTTTTTCGTTTACAATAAAGAACAACAGTTGCTCTTTTGCTTTGAATGATTTAACCTATGGTGTTGCGCGTTTATTTAATGGTTTATATGTTCTTGATTTAGATAACCCTGTCTGTAATATAGAAAACAAACGACTTAAAATGAATGATTCAAATCAAACATACCTCTGGCATTGTCGTCTAGGCCACATAAATGAGAAACGCATATCCAAATTACATAAGGATGGATACTTGGATAAGTTTGATTTTGAATCATACCAAGAATGCGAATCTTGTTTGCTTGGTAAGATGACTAAAGCCCCTTTCACTGGTAAGGGTCAAAGGGCCACTAAACGTCTGGAGCTAATACATAGTGATGTATGTGGCCCAATGCGTGTAATGGCTAGAGGAGGCTACTACTACTTCATAACATTTACTGATGATTTCAGTAGATATGGATATGTATATCTTATGAAGAACAAATTCGATTCTTTTGAAAAATTTAAAGAATACAAGGTTGAAGTAGAGAAGCAAATTGGCGGAGATGCAAGTATTAAGATCTTACGATCCGATCGTGGGGGTGAATACTTAAGCACCGAATTTAGAGAGTATTTGAAAGAGTGTCGTATTGTATCACAACTCACTCCACCGGGAACACCTCAATGGAATGGAGTTTCAGAGAGGAGAAATCGCACCTTATTGGACATGGTGCGATCGATGATGAGTCATGCAGATCTTCCAATTAGTTTCTGGGGTTACGCTCTAGAAACAGCGGCTTTCACACTTAACCGTGTTCCTACTAAGAAGGTTCAAAAGACTCCATATGAGATATGGAAAGAGAAACGGTCAGGCATGAACTTTATGAAAGTTTGGGGATGTAAGGCGTTTGTGAAACGTCAAGAATCTGACAAGCTTGGACCTAAATCCGAAGAGTGCATTTTTGTAGGATACCCTAATGAAACAAAGGCGTATTATTTTTATAGTCCTTCTAAGCAGAAAGTGTTTATTGCTCGAGATGCTCTCTTCATGGAAAGAGATTTTGTTTCCAAAAGAAATAGTGGGAGAACTATAGATCTCGATGAAGATCGAGAACCGTAAAATAGCATTGAACCTGAAGTGAAACAAGAGCAGAATAATGATAATGCTCAACAAATACAGGTTGTTCGTAGATCTGGTAGATTTCGCCATGAGCCAGAGAGATATGGATTTCTCATGACTCAGTGTGGTGATTTGATGCTCATAGATGAAGATAAGCCTCTCACATACCAAGATGCTATGAACAGTCCAGACTCTAAGAGATGGCTTGAAGCCATGAAATCCGAGATAGATTCCATGTACGAAAACCAAGTATGGACTTTGGTTGATCCACCTGAAGGGGTAAAACCCATAGGGTGCAAATGGGTTTTTAAGAAGAAAAAGGGCATGGATGGAAATGTTCAGACCTATAAAGCTAGGCTGGTTGCAAAAGGTTTCAAACAAATTCATGGTATTGACTATGATGAAACTTTCTCACCAGTGGCTATGGTCAAGTCTATAAGGATTTTACTTGCCATTGCAGCATTCCATGATTATGAAATCTGGCAAATGGATGTCAAAACAGCCTTCCTTAATGGAAGCCTTGAAGAGGATGTGTACATGACACAACCTGAGGGTTTTGTCGATCCAAGGAATGCTGGCAAGGTATGTAAATTGCGTCGATCCATTTATGGATTGAAACAATCCTCTAGGAGATGGAATATCCATTTTGATGAAATAGTCACAGAGTATGGCTTTGTTCAAAATGAAGATGAACCGTGTGTTTACAAGAAGGTTAGTGGGAGCTATGTGGCATTCATAGTACTATATGTTGATGATATACTACTAATGGGGAATGACATACCTTCTCTAAAGGCTGTTAAGACTTGGTTAGGGAGCAATTTCTCCATTAAAGACTTAGGAGAGGCATCCTACATTCTAGGAATGAGGATCTATAGAGAAAGATCTAGAAGGATGATCGGTCTAAGTCAGAGCACATACATTGATAAGGTTTTGCATCGTTTTGGAATGCAAAATGCAAAAAGGGGATATGTCCCCGTTTCTCAAGGGATAACGATCTCTAAGGACCAGTGTCCGAAATCATTGGATGAGAAGGACCACATGAATAAAGTTCCATATGCTTCAGCAATTGGATCTATCATGTATGCAATGGTATGTACTCGCCCAGATGTCTCGTATGCTTTGAGCATGATGAGCAGATACCAGTCTAATCCGGGTGAAGGTCACTGGACGGCAGTTAAGAATATTCTTAAGTACCTGAAAAGAACTAAAGATTCATTCTTGGTGTATGGAGGAGAAGAGAAACTCGTTGTAAAAGGTTACACTGATGAAAGTTTCCAAACAGACAGAGATGATACTGCATCACAGTCTGGTTTTGTGTTTTGTCTAAACGGAGGTGCTGTAAGCTGGAAGAGTTCAAAGCAAGAAATAGTAGCTGATTCTACAATGGAGGCTGAGTACATTGCAGCTTGTGAAGCAGCTAAGGAGGCCGTTTGGATTCGAAAGTTCATTTCCGATTTGGGAGTGGTTCCATCGATCGCAGGTCCCATTGATCTATACTGCGATAATAATGGAGCCATTGCACAGGCTAAAGAACCTAGATCACACTCCCGGGCTAAACATATACTCAGGAGATTTCACCTTATTCGAGAGATTAATGAAAGGGGTGATATACACATATGTAAAGTGCACACAAATGATAACATTGCAGACCCACTGACCAAAGGCTTGTCGCAGCAGAAGCACGATGGTCACACTAGTTCCATGGGTATTAGATATATGGGTGATTGGCTCTAGTGCAAGTGGGAGATTGTTAGTGTAGGTGCCCTAGAGGCAATATATTATTCTTTTATCTTTATGTCAGTTGATCATTCAATAAATGTATTTATTATGACCTTAATTACTGCGATATTTTGTTAGCATAATAAATGTCCTTAGAATCATGATACAAATTATATAGTTTAAGTACATGACTTGAACTTGAGATTATATAATATATCATATTCTTAAAGGTCCCTAGTCGAGTATTATTATATAGGACAATAATAATATATAGATAGACTAGTATGTTGTTTGACAAGATAACCACATCTCATTGGTTATAAGTATGGGGATACTAAAGTCAATACATAGGTACATGTGAGAGTACATGGTACTAGACAGACCCACAGTGAGATTCTTCATGTTTAATAAAGTCATAAGAAAGACTCACAGTGATAATGGTGTAACGATCCTTTAACTTGAAATCATTATATTTCTATACGAGGATTAATATACTTTGACTACATTAAAAGTTACTTTTGATCGGGTGATGATAAAAGTGGACATCGGGTATATCATGAGTCGTATGAGAAATATGAATGATAGATAAAGGATTTAACCCTCCTATAATTAGGAGAGATATTATTGGCCTCTTGATTGAGTGAGATTATAAAAGCATGGCCATGCTCAAATAATGATTTGTCTCGATAATCTACTCATGGATCAAGTAAACCCGGATTAAATATTGAAGAGGATGACTAAATACATGCCTCGAGTTTAATCTATAATATGTATGGTTAAAGGGATTATATTACACGAAAAACATTAATCACGAAAGGTTTTATCTAATCACGATTTAATTATTGTTTAATTGGGTAACAATGATGTATTACTAGATACAGCTCATTGTTTATAATTTTATTAGAGAATAAAATTATTGCCAAATAAATAATAGCCTATAGGATCGCACAAATAGAGCACTTAATGGAATAGTTAATTTAAATTATGGATTTAAATTAATTGATGATTATTTGAATTTTATTATAATTAAGTAAGACTTAATTGAGATAATATAAATTAGAATTAAAAGGAAAGTTTTTGCCCAGAATAATTAAGTATGACTTAGTTATTAATTAAATAATAGAAATTCATTTTTATTATTTAATCCAATACCTACTAGGGTTGGGCTTTGCTATTATGGGCCTTTTTAATCAGTCATTATAAATAGATAATGAGAGGTTAAAGAGGGTTGTACATTTTTTAAGGAAACCCTAGCAGCAAAGAGAGGCAGAGGCAATTCAGATCGTCAAGAAGGAGGCTAGTACATCCATTCCGTAGTCAAGTTCGTGAGACGTTCTTGAAGGTGCTCGTGTGGATACCATAGAGGTGTTTCTCCGAGAGGTAGACACAAAGCGTGATAGCTAGAATCTCCGTTGAGTTTGTGAAAGTTAATCTCTTGAAAGGTATGATTCGTTATCTCCATAATCTGCCCATAATTATACATGGATCCTGTTTTTGGGTTTCGAAATTTTTGTTTTATTTACGTTTATCCGCTGCGTTTTATGCCTTCGGAACCCAACAGTGCCAAACACGATGTATCTCCAAGGGTCGCCGTGTTTAGAAAGATTTTTCAGTTTAAGAACAGCCCGGACAAGAATCCGTGTAACACCCCCAAATCCAAGGTTGTGAATTCGGGTCGTTACGATCACTTATTAATTAAATAATTCTCTTTTCACAATATTACTCGACCTTTTATTCAAACTCATATACACACAGGTTATACGCTTGGAAACAGTAGCAAATAAATCATCTCCACTTATCTACCTGACGGGGCTAGCGCACAAAAAGCCTACAGAACTCACGAGCTTTCCTTACCCGCCTACGGACAGCAGTCCTGGTCTGATCCATGCTGGTAGTCTGTTGTGATATGATATATAAAAGCAAGGGTGAGCATTATAGCTCAGCAAGGTATAAATCCCCATAATTAAGGTATAAAACCAATAATTATACTTTGTATCTCCAAAGCGTTCTGAAAGTTTATATGCTTGTCAAATTTATAATATTCTCAAAATCAACTACAATAATATATCCACTGAATACTTGTATCCATCTCTTTCTCAAAATCATTTTATACTCGTACTCGTTTTATTTCAAAATCTTAAGATGTTACTCGAACCAAGATTCTCAAATGGGTGTGATATATATTCATCAACATCCCAATTTAAAACTCAGCCTTATGGGCAGATTTCTCAAATGGATTTGATATATATTCATCAATATCCTTGTTTTAAACTCAGCCTTATTGGCTCTCTGTTGTATATTTCACAACAGTTTTTCCAAAATGGAAGAAAGGGACTATACTGGAATAAACCACGTATCGGTGATCAGCCGAATACGAAATTTTCTCTACTAGTAGAAGGAATACAAACCTAGCCGCCTTTGGGCTCATCAAGACACTACACGGTGGTTGCCCATTGCCGTGCAAGTCCGAAAGTCAATGGTCACATAGACCATATAACCGTACAATGCGCCACTCCGCGCTTGCATAATGCGCCACTCCGCGCCTGGTCACTGCCTGATACCACTCCGTACCGGGCAGGCCACATTCCAGTCCCAAAACAATTATATCTTTTGCTCAAAATCCTGATTCGAAGGAATAGGTCGTTAAAAGTTGACCTTTAAATAAGATGATTTATTCATCACTTTTAACTCAATTGATCTTTGGGAGTTGTCAGATTTTTGAATTTAAAATCATTTTCAAATCCCTATCTGTAGTAGGGTGACACGTATATTACTCACTTGTTCTTTATTGAACGAGGAAGCAAAACTCTTATGCTTCAAGACTAAGTTCCCTAAGGTTTTGATACGTTTCAAATGATTAATCTCTTTCAAGAGTTTTGAATAATTTAGAAAGTACCTTTGGGAATTATGTCTATTTTTAAATAAGTTTTTAGAAGTCCGAAGATATTAAATATCTAAGGTCTCATAATTATATAAGAGGGATTTAATGAATTGATAAAATCTTAAGTACAAAGTATTTCTAATTAAGGTTCAATGAATTAATAAAAACCTTAAATACAAAATATTTTATGAATAAGGTCCAACGAATGGAGACACCTTAATCAAATAATCAAAACATGATTTGGTATCCTATAATTGCTCTTTGAATAGTTAAATCTTTATTAAATAACGTGAAATTATTTATAAACTATTCAGTATATTTTTAAATACTTTCTGGATATTTAATAATCCCTTAAATATCGCTTTATAAAATAATCAATCAAGTAAGGGTGTCCCTTAAATGAATAAACCAATATTTCTCGAAGTTTAAGTCAAAATCTCAATCGTTCGCTTGATATATATTACGCGAACGTACTTTGTTTATCGAAATAGAAATCTTTCACGTCCGGCTCTCTCCGGAATTAAATCGTTATTAAAATATCTTCAACTCCCATTATCATATATTATATTTGAAATACGTTTCAACTTCTCATACTCGTGTAAACGAAATTTGTTTTCGTAAACAATCGCATAATTCGTATGCATTGATATCATAGACAAGCATATATATATTTGAACTGTAAATCATGGCATCAATATCACAACAGTATATATATAGCATGGATAGTATGAGATAGGGTTTCGAAAACTTGCCTCGAGTAATCGAAGTGGTATGGTATCTGGTGTTTGGTTGGCGATCTATAAACAAGAACCAACGGTCTAAGTTAGTACGCGATTAACGTCTCGCTTTTATTAAGCAACTTTCACAACTACTCAAGTATAACGAATCTCCGATCGTCACATTCTCAACACTTATATTCTCACTTTATAACATGGTCGAGTTTTGAAATCGATCGTTCGCTTTAGAAAGTCCATTTCGAGTTTTAAGCTCGAACGTGAGAAAACGCGCGTCAAAACTAGGTTTTTATGCGTTTTTCGCTTGCGCTCGCTTTACCAAAATATTTTTATAAAATCTAAAAATTAATATTTTCTCAAAATTCTTTTTGGACAGTCTTCTCTACTATCATATCCATTTTTCATAATTTTTCCAGAATCTCGAAATTATTTTAAGTCCTTCAAAATCACCATGCAAGTGGACTTAAGTGCAGTTGGCTAATCGCAGAAATGTTTTACACTAAAACGACCATAACTCCTAAAACGTAAATCTCCTCATGATGATCTACACATGTATAGAAACTAAAAAACAAGATCTATCTGCTCATGGCCAGTGGTTTTCAAATTTTAACAATTTTCATGGCCGAATGTCCTGCAGAAAACAGATCAAGTGCAAGAATGCCCAAACTCAATTTCTACTGCTTGATCTTAACACAATCACTACCTATAACCATCATAAACACAAGTACTTCTCAAGATCCACCCACATGAACCTTATATGCTCTATATAGTACCACATATATGGATTACAACTCAACATCTCAAGTCTTTAGCAAGAACATAATCAATACAAACTCAAACAAACACAATCCTTTGGATCTTAACACTACAACAAACATAACTCTTAAATTCAACCATAAAACCTTAAAAGGTTGAAAGTTATACCTTCTTGGATACTAGGAAGGTTAGTGCTAGGATGATTGAGGCTTGGTTTGCTTAGAAAACACTTAGAAGGGCTAGATCCTTAAGAAACATAACAAAGAAACAAGTTAAAATTTCGGAGTTACCTTTCAGCACCTCATTCAAACATTTTTATAAAATTGAAAAACAATAAGTTGAGGCTGAAATTTGGTACGAAGCTTACCCATGATATATAAAAGCTATGGTAAAAATTTCATGATATTTGAATGAGTATATTTTGAGTTATGAATTTTTCTTTCTCCCTTGCTCAGAAAATCCGAACTGCTGGAATGAAAAATGGGAGAGCTTTAAGTGAGGGAAAAGTGGTTGTTTTCTTTTGTGGCTAAAGTGTCGGAGTGTATAATGAATATATGGGATGTATGCAGCAGATTTGACTATAATTTGGCAAAGGTATGGGTTGGTTTGATTGTGTGGTGAAGTGAGAAAAGGGAGAAGTGAGGCTTGTGTACTTGTTGTCTCCCATCACTATTCAACACTATTCCACTAACTATTCTAGTTAGCTTCTAATCATCTAGTTACACTCCTAACTACTAGTTAGGACTTGGTTATGCATGGCCAACTTGCATGGGATTTAATTTCTCATTCGTTTATTTATCGTAAATGCAATCGTCGTTCCATTCCGATAGTTTCCACGTATAACGACTTGTTTCGTAGCGATTTCTTTTATCGCTTATAATCCTATAACCAATTCCATTCCTTCTCTTGATCATAGAAATACCTTGATATATTATTTATTTCACGTAGTATTCCCGGTTCTACGCCATTCTTTACGGATACGAAAACACGTAGTATAATTGTGAATCTTCGAATTCTGTCGGCTTTTACATTCACTTATTTTCCTCGATAAACAAGAATATGATCTCGGATTCTCAAAATTCCACTATTCATTTAATGATGATCCCCATACGTATTACTTAATTAGTTCAAGTTACTATTCACAGAAGTTTTAAAATATTACAAAAATCAGGGTTCTTACAGTCTCCCCCCCTTAAAAGGATTCCGTCCCGGAATCAACTCACAAATAGATGGGGGTACCTTTCTTGCAGGTGGCTCTCTAATTCCCAAGTCGACTCCTCGACCTTGGGATGTCTCAATAAGAATCTGAATAGCTTGACACTCTTGTCCCTGAGTACTTGCTCTTTTCAACCAATGATTTCAACTAGTTGCTCAATGTAGGACAGATCTAGTACTTACTCATGTTTCACTATATTCTTGGTATCCGCATTATACTTTCTCAACATTGGCACATGAAAAACACTATGAACCTGTTCAAGGTTCAGAGGTAAAGCCAATTCGTATGCCACGGTTCTATTTGTCACAAAATCTCAAAGGACCCATATATCGGGAACTCAACTTCCCTTTCTTTCCAAATCTCATCAGTCCTTCCCATGGTGATACTTTCAAAAATACCTGGTCACCCACTTCATACTCTCTGTCTTTTCGTGCTAAGTCGGCATATTTACGTTGTCGGTCTTGGGCTGCCGCTAAGCATCCTCTGATCAACTCAACTATGTCCCTCGTTCTTTACACCAAGTCGGGACCTAGTAACTTTCTTTCACCAACTTCATCCCAGTACAAGGGTGAATGGCACCTCCGACCATACAGCGCCTCATGTAGGGGCATTTCTATACTCGCATGATAACTATGATTATAGGCAAACTCTATCAAAGATAGGTGTTCATCTCAATAACCTTAAAAATCAATTACAAAATTTCTCAACATGTACTCCAATGTCTGAATGATTCACTCACTTTGTCCATCGATTTGGGGATGGTATGCAATACTCATATTCAGTTTGGTTCATAAGCATTCCTGAAAGCTCCTCAAAAAAATCTGGAGTTGAATCGGGGATCTCTGTCAGATACGATAGCTACAGAGACTCCATGTCTTATCACAATTTCATTGATGTATAGCTCTGCTAATCTATCCACCATGTAGGTTTTCTTGATTGGAAGAAAGTATGCTGACTTGGTCAGTCGATATATAATTACTCATATTGCATCACGGTTAGCCTTAGCTCGGGGAAATCCTACCACAGAATCCATGGCTATTTGTTCCCACTTTCACATCGGAATTCCTAAGGGTTGTAGGAGTCCCCTCGGTCGCTGATGTTCCACCTTCACTCTTTAACAGGTCAAACACTTACTGACCCAATTGGCCACGTCTCTTTTCATGTTGGGTCATCAATAATATTCCTTTGGATCTCGGTACATCTTGGTACCTCCAGGATGAATTGAATATCTAGAATTATGTCCTTCACGTAAAATTTCATCTTTTAATTCTCGAACATTCGGAATCCAAATCCGGTTCGCATACCTCATAATTCCCTTCTCATCTTTCTCACATTTGACTTCTTCTCAGTCAAAGATTCTCGCTCTTCATTCGTCTTCTCTTCCTGATAATGTCCCATCTTTTCTAACAATTCCGGTTCTAATTTGATCTCAAATAGTCCATCAGTCCCTTTACCAGTGACTTCACCTCTATCTCCATCTCCTCGAGTTCTCTCACTAGTTCCTCCGGCGTTGTCAACATCTTGAGTCTCTCTTTACTACTAAGGGCATCGGCCACCACATTGGCCTTCCCTGGGTGATATAAAATCTCACCGACATAGTCTTTCATTAACTCTAACCATCTCCTCTGTCTCCTATTGAGTTCTTTCTGAGTAAATATATACTTAAGGCTCTTATGGTCAGTGTAGATCTCACAATTTTCTCTGTATGGATATTGTCTCCAATTTTTCAAAGCAAAACTATTACTGCTAATTCTAATTCATGAGTAGGGTATCTTACTTCATATTCCTTCAGCTGCCGTGAGGCATAAGCAACCATTTTCCCATGCCACATGAGCATACATCATAATCCTTTATGTGACGCATCACTATAGATCACAAAATCACCCTTTCCATCGGGCAATGCCAGCACGAGGGCTGATACCAAAGTTCTTTTCAATTCCTGAAAACTTTCCTCACATTTTTCATTCCACACAACCTTTTCCATTTTGCAAGTAGGCCTAATCAAAGGTCCTGATATCTTAGCAAAATCCCGTACGAACCTCTCATAAAACTGGTTAATTCCCAAAAAGTTCCTACTTCCGTAGGTGTGGTTATTCTTTCTCATTGGAATACTGCCTCAACATTGGTAGGGTCAACTAACACTCCTTCACTGCTCATCAATTGTCCTAAGATCTGAACTTCATTTTGCCAGAATTCGCACCTTGAGAATTTGGCAAACAACTTTTCTCTTCTCAATGCTTCTACCACTATCCTCAGATATTCCGCATGTTCTTCTTCCATTTTAGAATAGACTAAAATATTATCAATAAAAAAATAATGACGCACACGTCCAAATACTTTTTAAACACTCGATTCACAAAGTCCATGAAAGCCCGAACGACGTCACCAAGAACTCATAATGTCCATACCTCGTGCGAAATACGGTATTTATCCCCTGTTTTAATCTTCAGTTGGTGATATCCCATTCTTAGATCGATTTTCAAAAAGTGTACCACTCCTTCAAGTTGGTCAAACGAATCGTCAATTCTAGAGAGAGGGTATCTGTTCTTAATAGTCAGCTTATTCAGTTCCCTATACTCTGTGCACAATCGCATACTACCATCCTTCTTTTCGACAAACAACATTGGTGTGCCTCATGGTGACACATTAGGTCTCATCATTCCTTTATTCAACAGTTCTTGCAACTGTGAAGTCAATTCTTTCATTTCAACCGGGGCTAGCCTATATGGGGCTTTTTGAAACTGATGTCGTTCCTGATGCTAATTCGATAGCGAACTCTATCTCTCGGTCATGTGATAATCCTGAAAGGTCTTTGGAAAACACATCCTCAAACTCGTGAACAACTGGTATGTCACGTACATCGGGGCTTCTCTCTTGGTACCCGCCACGTATGCTAAATACGCTTTGCTATATTTCCTCAATAATTGCTTCGCTTGAGCAATATTCAAAAATTTCCGGGTTTGACGCTGACCCTTAATCACAATTTCCTTGCCGTTAGGCATTCAGATTTTAACTTTCTATCCTTTATAATCAATCTGAGCACCATTGCTCGACAACCAATCCATTTTTAAGACCACACCAAATTCTCTCATCCTGAAAGGAATTAAGTCCAACTTAAAGTCTTTCCCTCCTAGTTCCCACTTGCAGATTAGATGAATCTCATTAATTGGAATAACCTCTCGATTCATTATTTCTATTCGCAATAATTCTCGCGTTGGAATCACATTAAGTTTTAACTTGGCCAAAAATCTCGCGATAAAAAAATACTTAGTTACTTCAGAATTAAACAGAATATTTGCAGTAACCAAGTTGAGTAAAAGGTTACCTGCTATCACGCCCTAGCTGGGTTGGGGCAGTTGCTAGAATAATGTCCTGGTTGGTTACAATTAAAGCATCTCAGTAGCTCTTTTCCTAAATTACATACCCCGGGATGTTTCTCCCCACATGACTTATGATCTGGTAGGGGTGACCGAAACTAGTTATGAAATATAGTCCTATATTGACCACCTCCCTGGGTGATACTCTTGCTTACCGGTTCGCTAAACCCGGTACCCACTACGGGTTGGGACACCGCTCCCCTCTCAGTCCTAATCGGAAAGTTCTGTTTATCGCTCTGCCGCCTTGGCTTCCAAACTCCTATTCTTGCTCTCTTCCTCTTTTTGACTTTGCTCACTCTCTGCCTCTACAATTGAGGCCTTTTTGCACATAGTCTGTTATCTCAAGTAATGACACTCGGTCTTGAATCCATTGTTTCAGCCCTTGCTGAAATCTCCTTGCCTTTTTCTCTTTCGTGTTCACAAACTCCGGCATGAATCTCGACAGTTCAATAAATTTGGCTTTGTACACATCCACTGACATCTTATCTTACTTAATCTCTAGAAACTTCAACTCCATCTGAACCTCCATAAACCTAGGAAATACTTTTCCCCATGTGATAATCACATCAGTCTCCAGGGTTCCTTTAGGTTCCCACTAATACTTTGCTTCTCCTTTCAACATATAATTGGTGAACACAGTCTTTTGCGTCTCTTCTATGGGCACTATCTCAAAACTCTTTTCCATTTCTTTCAGCCAAGCTCTGGCCTTAACAGGTTAGCAGTCCCTTGAAATTTCTAGGGGTTTTAACAACTTAAAGGCCTTAAAGACATTAGTAACTGGAACATGATCAACATGGGTTGAGGGTGACAATTTAAATTCTCTCGAAGAAGATTCATAATTTGGTCCATGGGGTTTCCGCTCTGGCCTTCCCCTCATTAGTATCCATAGTTTCTTCTTCATTGTAATCCTCTAAGCTGAACTCATTATATTCGACTTCCTCGTGTTCTTGGTTATTTTGGTTTACCAATTCAGCAGGGTTTGCTCTAGTTTCCCAATATGTCGGGGTGGCATCGTTATGCTAATATAAAAGATCACCAATATAACATTATTCGCGTCTCTACTCATTATGTTAAAGTCGCTTAATAACTCTCTTTGTCACCAATACATTCTTCATTCCTCGTTAGTTACTCGCAACGTTGTGCCCACGCACCTGATTTGATGCGTTAACAAAAGACGACATCATGTCAATAATATACACGTAGCTCCTAGTGACATCCCACTCTTGGAATTCTGCGTTAGACTTATTGGTCTTCTCCTCCAGTAGTTCGAAGCTTGTTGCGTTGATTGCGGGAGCATGAAACTTTTCAGAAATTATTCTGTCGATTCTCGCTTTCCGTGCCGAACCATAATGGCTTAACGGATGAAATGAATTCGTATTATCGCATAGCTTTCTCATCTTGGGACACGCTAAAATCTTCCTTATAGGACATAGATTCCTCAATGGTATAACGAATACCCTTCTTGGTAGAATCGCTATTCGTCATGTATTGAACCCTTATTATCGGAACAATACTTTCAACCAATTCAGGTAACGTAATAACCTTAATAGTAAAAGAATTAAGCATCTTGATTCTTGCCTAATATGTCTCCTCAAGGACACTCTATAAAGAGCTATGAGTGGCAAGACTCGGGTTTTCCAATCAACCCATGGTATTGGGGTATCGTTTTTATCCCGCTTTCTCCGAAGACTTAGCTCCACTTCTATATCAACATTATAAAAATCATGTACAATTTTCTCCTTTCCTCATTCTGTCGATCTTAAACGATTCCATCAATTTCCGTATAACACTTCACATAAACACTTCAACATAACTCCTGGTAGTCTATTAACAAACTCTATCGGCATAACCAATGGACTCTCTTGTGCATATAACTCTTAACACTCTTTTCTCTGAGTGCTACAACTCATTCTCTTCCCTTAATGCTGACTTTTCAATCGACTGTTAATAACTCAACCAATGCCTCAACTCTTAAGGCTAAGGTCCCCTTGGGTACTACCGTCGCGACTACTCCATAGTAATCCAACTACGAACTCGATGAGAGTTCTTGTTAACTTTTAGATCCTCAGTCTACCCATTTTACTCTTACTGTTTCCAAGACTTATAACCTTTGGCTCTGATACCATTTCTGTAACACCCCCAAATCCAAGGTTGTGAATTCGGGTCGTTACGATCACTTATTAATTAAATAATTCTCTTTTCACAATATTACTCAACCTTTTATTCAAACTCACATACACACAGGTTATACGCTTGGAAACAGTAGCAAATAAATCATCTCCACTAATCTACCTGACGGGGCTAGCACACAAAAAGCCTACAGAACTCACGAGCTTTCCTTACCCGCCTACGAACAGCAGTCCTGGTCTGATCCATGCTGGTAGTCTGTTGTGATATGATATATAAAAGCAAGGGTGAGCATTATAGCTCAGCAAGGTATAAATCCCCATAATTAAGTATGTAAGGATAAATAAAACCAATAATTATACTTTGTATCTCCAAAGCGTTCTGAAAGTTTATATGCTTGTCAAATTTATAATATTCTCAAAATCAACTACAATAATATATCCACTGAATACTTGTATCCATCTCTTTCTCAAAATCATTTTATACTCGTACTCATTTTATTTCAAAATCTTAAGATGTTACTCGAACCAAGATTCTCAAATGGGTGTGATATATATTCATCAACATCCCAATTTAAAACTCAGCCTTATGGGCAGATTTCTCAAATGGATTTGATATATATTCATCAATATCCTTGTTTTAAACTCAGCCTTATCGGCTCTCTGTTGTATATTTCACAACAGTTTTTCCAAAATGGAAGAAAGGGACTATACTGGAATAAACCACGTATCGGTGATCAGCCGAATACGAAATTTTCTCTACTAGTAGAAGGAATACAAACCTAGCCGCCTTTGGGCTCATCAAGACACTACACGGTGGTTGCCCATTGTCGTGCAAGTCCGAAAGTCAATGGTCACATAGACCATATAACCGTACAATGCGCCACTCCGCGCTTGCATAATGCGTCACTCCGCGCCTGGTAACTGCCTGATACCACTCCGTACCGGGCAGGCCACATTCCAGTCCCAAAACAATTATATTTTTTGCTCAAAATCCTTTTTCGAAGGAATAGGTCGTTAAAAGTTGACCTTTAAATAAGATGATTTATTCATCACTTTTAACTCAATTGATCTTTGGGAGTTGTCAGATTTTTGAATTTAAAATCATTTTCAAATCCCTATCTGTAGTAGGGTGACACGTATATTACTCACTTGTTCTTTATTGAACGAGGAAGCAAAACTCTTATGCTTCAAGACTAAGTTCCCTAAGGTTTTGATACGTTTCAAATGATTAATCTCTTTCAAGAGTTTTGAATAATTTAGAAAGTACCTTTGGGAATTATGTCTATTTTTAAATAAGTTTTTAGAAGTCCGAAGATATTAAATATCTAAGGTCTCATAATTATATAAGAGGGATTTAATGAATTGATAAAATCTTAAGTACAAAGTATTTCTAATTAAGGTTCAATGAATTAATAAAAACCTTAAATACAAAATATTTTGTGAATAAGGTCCAACGAATGGAGACACCTTAATCAAATAATCAAAACATGATTTGGTATCCTATAATTGCTCTTTGAATAGTTAAATCTTTATTAAATAACGTGAAATTATTTATAAACTATTCAGTATATTTTTAAATACTTTCTGGATATTTAATAATCCCTTAAATATCGCTTTATAAAATAATCAATCAAGTAAGGGTGTCCCTTAAATGAATAAACCAATATTTCTCGAAGTTTAAGTCAAAATCTCAATCGTTCGCTTGATATATATATTACGCGAAAGTACTTTGTTTATCGAAATAGAAATCTTTCGCGTCCGGCTCTCTCCGGAATTAAATCGTTATTAAAATATCTTCAACTCCCATTATCATATATTATATTTGAAATACGTTTCAACTTCTCATACTCGTGTAAAACGAAATTTGTTTTCGTAAACAATCGCATAATTCGTATGCATTGATATCATAGACAAGCATATATATATTTGAACTGTAAATCATGGCATCAATATCACAACAGTATATATATAGCATGGATAGTATGAGATAGGGTTTCGAAAACTTGCCTCGAGTAATCGAAGTGGTATGGTATCTGGTGTTTGGTTGGCGATCTATAAACAAGAACCAACGGTCTAAGTTAGTACGCGATTAACGTCTCGCTTTTATTAAGCAACTTTCGCAACTACTCAAGTATAACGAATCTCCGATCGTCACATTCTCAACACTTATATTCTCACTTTATAACATGGTCGAGTTTTGAAATCGATCGTTCGCTTTAGAAAGTCCATTTCGAGTTTTAAGCTCGAACGTGAGAAAACGCGCGTCAAAACTAGGTTTTTATGCGTTTCTCGCTTGCTCTCGCTTTACCAAAATATTTTTATAAAATCTAAAAATTAATATTTTCTCACAATTCTTTTTGGACAGTCTTCTCTACTATCATATCCATTTTTCATAATTTTTCCAGAATCTCGAAATTATTTTAAGTCCTTCAAAATCACCATGCAAGTGGACTTAAGTGCAGTTGGCTAATCGCATAAATGTTTTACACTAAAACGACCATAACTCCTAAACCGTAAATCTCCTCATGATGATCTACACATATAGAAACTAAAAAACAAGATCTATCTGCTCATGGCCAGTGGTTTTCAAATTTTAACAATTTTCATGGCCGAATGTCCTGCAGAAAACAGATCAAGTGCAAGAATGCCCAAACTCAATTTCTACTGCTTGATCTTAACACAATCACTACCTATAACCATCATAAACACAAGTACTTCTCAAGATCCACCCACATGAACCTTATATGCTCTATATAGTACCACATACATGGATTACAACTCAACATCTCAAGTCTTTAGCAAGAACATAATCAATACAAACTCAAACAAACACAATCCTTTGGATCTTAACACTACAACAAACATAACTCTTAAATTCAACCATAAAACCTTAAAAGGTTGAAAGTTATACCTTCTTGGATACAAGGAAGGTTAGTTCTAGGATGATTGAGGCTTGGTTTGCTTAGAAAACACTTAGAAGGGCTAGATCCTTAAGAAACATAACAAAGAAACAAGTTAAAATTTCGGAGTTACCTTTCAGCACCTCATTCAAACATTTTTATAAAATTGAAAAAAAATAATTTGAGGCTGAAATTTGGTACGAAGCTTACCCATGATATATAAAAGCTATGGTAAAAATTTCATGATATTTGAATGAGTGTATTTTGAGTTATGAATTTTTCTTTCTCCCTTGCTCAGAAAATCCGAACTGCTGGAATGAAAAATGGGAGAGCTTTAAGTGAGGGAAAAGTGGTTGTTTTCTTTTGTGGCTAAAGTGTCGGAGTGTATAATGAATATATGGGATGTATGCAGCAGATTTGACAATAATTTGGCAAAGGTATGGGTTGGTTTTATTGTGTGGTGAAGTGAGAAAAGGGAGAAGTATGGCTTGTGTACTTGTTGTCTCCCATCACTATTCAACACTATTCCACTAACTATTCTAGTTAGCTTCTAATCATCTAGTTACACTCCTAACTACTAGTTAGGACTTGGTTATGCATGGCCAACTTGCATGGGATTTAATTTCTCATTCGTTTATTTATCGTAAATGCAATCGTCGTTCCATTCCGATAGTTTCCACGTATAACGACTTGTTTCGTAGCGATTTCTTTTATCGCTTATAATCCTATAACCAATTCCATTCCTTCTCTTGATCATAGAAATACCTTGATATATTATTTATTTCACGTAGTATTCCCGGTTCTACGCCATTCTTTACGTATACGAAAACACGTAGTATAATTGTGAATCTTCGAATTCCGTCGGCTTTTACATTCACTTATTTTCCTCGATAAACAAGAATATGATCTCGGATTCTCAAAATTCCACTATTCATTTAATGATGATCCCCATACGTATTACTTAATTAGCTCGAGTTACTATTCATAGAAGTTTTAAAATATTACAAAAATCAGGGTTCTTACAATCCGGGGTGGGTTTCTTTGAACCAGCACCCCACTGTCCCCCACATAGTGAATGGGAAGTCCATCCCTGATAACAACTTGGGGTGGAAAAAAGAGTTTCTTTATGTCCTCTGGGAGGGCGGCGACTGGGGGACTCTCTTTCGCTCGTTCTTTGGGCAAGCTGTGGATGGAAGCCCGAATGACATTATTTAGTTTGAGGAGGAGACCAGGGCTTTCAATCTCCTTACTCAGGATAATGGAATGTCACATTCCTGGGATCTCATTAGAGAGACGGTTCTTATTGAACGTGGTCTTTCTCCTGTTTCTAAGCAAGGTATATTTCCTTATAGTGGTTTTCTATTTTCCTTATCTTTTACTATCTTTCCAACTCCTTTTCCTTTAATTTGTGCAGTGGTCGAGAGGATCGAAGAGGCTACCAACCCTAAAGACCTGGAAACAACCAGGATGAAGCACGCTAGAAAGGTCTTCAAGGACCCGCGCCTCGGGGATCGCTTCCCTGAGTTTTTACTTCAAACAAGAGATGGGGATGAACAACGCCCCAGCCAACCCCTGCATACCAAACAGAAGCCAGGGCCTTTCTTTCAACCTGCATGAGGAATTTGGGGAAAAGACACGATCGTTGGCAATACTAAACACGCCAAAGAGTGGTCAATTCAGTCTATTTCCCCGGTAGACTACCAAGACTTTGTCCTCCAACAAGACTTGGAGGCTAATGAGCTTTTTGGTGCTCAGGCTAGCGACGGTATATTTCTTCTCTTTTTTTCTTATTACTATTACCATTTCTCATGATTTTTCTTATTTATCACTTCTTCTTTATCACTTATAGGAGAACGTCCATTTTCAAGGGGCGCTTCACCAAGCTAAGGCTTGGAAGGTTGGCCTAGAGGATATGACTAAGAAATTGGAAGAGGCCAACCAAGAAATTAAAAACCTCAAGGCCCAACTTGCCTCCTCAACTTCCGACTTGGAAATGGCTCGGGCTGAGATTGTGATTCTCAAAAATCAAAAAGATAAATCCTTTGATGCCTCAATGGACACTCAGGAGTTCCAAGACCTAATGGTGGAGCACGACGCTCTTACTCACCCCGTGAGCTACAAAGAGGGTTGGGATGTCGCGGTTGAGGCCATTCAGGCCGAGTACCCGAAAACTCTTGAGGCAGACTCCTTCCCCTGCCCTCTCAAGGTTCCAAGGTTGGGGGGAGTAACTGATGTGGTTGTGGAGCTTGTTCGGGAAGAGGAATGATCAGCTCCTTCCCCTGATCACAGAGCTTCTTCATCAAAGGCCCCGGTCGTGAGCCAAAGTCAAAAAGGAAAAGAGCCTGAGTCCAGTTTCGGGGAAGAGGAATCCTCATCCGAGGAAGAGGCTGAGCCGAGTGTGAATAAGGTCAGAGTAGAGGAGCACCCAAAGGCACCTGAGGCGATTGAGGATAGTTCCGAAGAGACCTCCGTGGAGACTTTTGAAGAAACTTCTGAGGGGCCAACTCAGGAAACGTCTGAGGAGACTTCAAATAGTGGCTTCAAAGAATCTGAGCCTTCTAAGGCTTAACTCCCTTTCCTTATGTATTTTTCTTTTGTTTAGACATTTTTAGACTTTGTAATAGACTTTGGATGTTTTTACTTGTTTTGTCTTGTAATCCAATCTCAAATATTATCATAGTTCAACCTTTCGAGTTTCGGAACTCAAGTTTATAACTTTGTTTTGTCTTTCAGAATCTAACAATGCAACAAACTAGATCAAACTGAACATTTTTTTATTATAACTTGGTATTTTCAACACCTTACACGAGATGGGTTCAACCCTGATAAAACTAAAACATATCTTCTATCAAATTTATAAAAATCCTTAGCAAGCAAAGCTTCAAGGTTCTTTTCAACCTACTTGTCATCTTGATAAGTGAGAATCGTGCTTGATCATTTTACACATAATAAACCTTCAGGTTCTGTGCATGTTAGGTTTTGGGAACTTCAAAACCATCCATAGTCTCCAGCTTGTAGGTTCCTCTTCCTTGAACACTTTTGACCTTATATGGCCCTTCCCAATTTGGGAAAAGCTTTCCTTTCTTCCCAACACCAGAAGCTTTCGCCTTCCTCAGAACCAAGTCACCTTGCTTGAAGAACCTTTCCTTAACCCTTAGGTTGTAATAGAACGAAGCCTTTTTCTAATATTCCACTATTTCGTATGTGCCTCTTCTCGTACTTCATTAATTAGATCCAAGGCTAATCTTTGCCCTTCCTCATTTTCCTCAGCATTAAAAGCTTGGATCCTAGGAAACAAATGTGATATCTCCACAGGAACAACCGCCTCTGCCCCATATGCTAACATGAAGGGAGTTGCTCCAGTTGTGACTCTACAAGTAGTTCGATATGCCCATAGTATTGGGAATATTTCATCCACCCAGTTATTCCTTGATTTCTCGATCCTCTTCTTTACTCCATCCAGGATTATTCGATTCGTCAATTCCGCTTGCCCATTGGCTTGCGGGTGAGTTACGGAGGTAAACCACAACTCAATATCATTCTCCTCACAATACTTGTTGAATTCTTCATTGTTGAACTGTGTTCCATTATCGATAAGTAGGATACGAGGAATTCCTTATCAGTACATGATGTTTTCCCACAGGAATTGTGCAACCTGCTTAGTTGTGATCTTGGCCAAAGGCTTGGCTTCAATCCACTTAGTAAAATAATCAATGGCTACGATTAGGAACTTCCTTTGTGCTGTGCCATGGGGAAGGGCCCAAGTATATCCATTCCCCACATGGAAAAGGGGATGGGAGAATTGATGGAAGTTAACATCTCGGGGGGTTGTCGAACAACCGGTGCATGTTTTTGACATCGATCACACTTCTTCACATATTCTTTGGCATCGGCCAACATCTTTGGCCAATAAAAGCCTAAACAGGTTATCTTATGAGCCAGTGCTCTGCCCCCTAGGTGTTGCCCACAGATACCTTCATGTACTTCTTCAAGAGCCAAGTGTGCCTTATCGGGCCTGAGATATCTTAAGTAAGGAACCACATAAGATCTTTTGTACAAAATCCAATTGATCAAGGAGTATCTCAGTGCTTGAACAACTAACTTTCGTGCTTTAGTCACATCATTTGGCAGCCAACTAGTTTGAATATGGGATTTGACGGGATCTATTTATGACATCCCCAACATTATAGGAGCTACAAGCTTAACATCAATGCTCCGTATTTTCAAAATGAGGAAGAAAACACTTCCTGAACTTTGCTCTATCTCTGATGAAGCAAACTTTGACAATGCATCCGCCTTAGCATTTTCCTCCCTTGGGATGTGCTCAACATGGCATTCATCGAACTGAGTCATCACAACCCTTACTAGGCGGACATACTTAGCCATTGTATCATCCCTTGCCTCAAACTCTCCCTTAACCTGGGATATGACCAACTTCGAGCCTCCATAAACTTTTAAGTTCTTGACTCTCTGTGTCCCTGCTAAGCCGAGTCCATCTATCAGAGCTTCATATTCTGCTTCATTGTTTGTAGTTGGGAAGTCTAGCTTCATAGCATATTCAATCAAGAACCCATCAGGGCTTTGTAAAACTAGCCCTGCTCCGCTTGAATTTGTTTTTGATGCTCCATCAAAATAGAGAACCCAATATTCCTTCTCCCTAATTCCCGTTTCATTGTTTTCTTTATCACCTTCTATATTTTAAGGTATAGTATCTTCCTGCCCCTCGACTTCTTGGTTCGGTATGGTACATTCCACCACAAAGTCAGCCAATGCCTGGGCTTTTATTGCCATTCGTGGCTTGTACTTGATGTCAAATTCTCCCAATTCTAGTGCCCACTTAATCAGTCTCCCACTAGCTTTGGGGCTATGAATAATATTTCTCAAGGGCTGATTCGTTAACACTTCAATTTTATGAGCCTAAAAGTAAGGACGCAACTTTCTTGAAGCCATTACCAAGGCTAAAGCGAACTTCTCAATAGTTGAATAATTCAACTCAGCTCCATGCAGAATTTTGCTAACATAGTATTTGGGTTTCTGGATTTTAAGTTCCTCCTTAACCAATACAGCGCTCAAGGCATTTTCTAAAATGACCAGGTACAAGTATAAAGTCTCATTCAGAGCTGGCTTGGCCGACAACGGGGCCTGGGCCATATATTTCTTTAATTCTTCGAATGCCTTCTGGCTTTCCCCAGTCCATACGAAATCCTTAACGTTGTTCAAGGACCTGAAGAACGACAAGCACTTGTCCCTAGATTTGGAGATGAACCGCCCCAATACAGCAACCCTTCCAGTGAGCTTTTGAACATCTTTGATAGTCTTTGATGGCTCCATATCCAAGATTGCCTTTATTTTATCGGGATTGGCCTTGATTCCCCTCTTGGAGACCATCAGTCCCAAGAACTTTCCAGGTCCCACTCTGAAAGCACACTTTGCAGGATTTAGCATCAATTTGTGGTATCTCAGGACCTCTGTAAAGCATAATGTAATGTAACATGTAATCGAGGATTTATAACTCAACATGAAAACAGAAACAAATAAACATTATTAAACTGTGAAGCACAGGAACCCTTCAGATGAAGACAGGATAAACACAAAGAACCAAATGATATGATTAATTCATTAGGTCCTCCTACAGATCATGGGAAGAACTTCATTACTATGTTCAAGCAGCCATGAACAATAAGACATCAAGGGGCTTTAAGTATCAGTTGCATGTATTGACTTTGAGTATTACAAGATCAAGGGTTCAGTGAAAGAAGCAATGGATCAACATCAGTATGTATCAACTCAGAAACACAAGACAAATTGAATCAGGATTCTCTCAGTACTAGTAGTTTGTGAACCAGACCAGTGCAGCAAACATCAGCATTCAAGAAAGTACTTTGATTCAATTAACAGAAGAAAAGTGATTGATACATTGAAGAATGGTTTGACAAAGAGCCAAAAATATTCTAAGTAAAAGACAGCTCTCTACCTGTCGCCACAGGAGATGTAACCACAGAGAAATGGTATCAAGGCACACCTGTCGCCACAGGAGATGTAACCACAGAGATGTTGGAACAATTGCTCAAGGCAACTGTCGCCACAGCAGAGTAATTGTCGCCACAGAAGCATGTCGCCACAGAGGTTGTCAGCACAGAGAATAAGACAACTATGTCGCCACAGAGCTGTCGCCATAGAGGATACACAGAGAAGCCTTTTCACCATAGAGATGTCGCCACATAAGATACACAGAGAAGGCTTGTCGCCATAGAGATGTCGCCACAGAGATGTTGATTAACTGATTCAATTGCAGGAAAATTAATGAATTGTGTGGACAATAATTGGCCACCTGTTCATTGAATTTTGAAAGTCTACAAAGCAGCAATTGAATGTAATTCATTAAAGCAGTTATCTTCTTCAGCAAACACGGAAAGTTTACGAGAGCTCCATTAAAGCTTCACATTTATTATTCTTGTAAACAGAATGTTATGTTGCTGAATTTATTGTAGCTAATCAATACTTTGATTAGATTGTAGCAACCTCAAGGTTTATATTAATAAAACAATATATTCCTCGAATTGGTTTTGTGTTGTTTTTGATTCCGTACTTTTAACGAAGAACTTGAAATGAATCGAAATAGATTGTAGGTATCATATTCAACCCCCCCTTCTACGATATTTTGGGACTAATAATTGGTATCAGAGCTTGTTGATTGACACACAAATCAAGATCCAGAGAAAGAAACAAGTTCTTCAAAAATTCTTGAATTTTTTAATTTTCAAAAATTCTCATTTCTTGAAATTTTTTGAATTTTAAATCATTTAACTCCGCCAAGAAAATGAATAACCAAAGAATTGGAAGCATAAAGGTTCCTCCATTCCACAGAGATAATTACAACCTATGGAAGAAAAAGATGGTATTGTTTATGAAAGCTTCGAATCCACTTTACATTGGGATATTACTGAATGGACCTTATGTTCCGATGGAAGTAATTGCTGAATCCACAACTGCAACTGGTGTAAGAATTCCTTCCACATCTACTCCCAGGGATCTGTCTAAATATACGGAAACCGATAAGGAGTTGATAAATCTGGACACAAGCCTTCAACTCATAATTGTGGAATCGACCGAAAAGGATATGAGTCATCAGCTTCTAGGAAGTAACAGTGCAAAAGATATGTGGGAGACCATTGAGCTTTTGATGGAAGGAACAGAGGAAGTCAAAGAAAACAGGATGGATATTCTGACGACTTAGTATGAGGCATTTAAACTTCAACCCGGAGAAGCACTGTCTTCACTCTTTGAGAGATATACAAGATTGTTAAGTGAATTAAAGCTGCAAGAGAAAGTCTACCCCATACGAGAGTCTAACAAAAAGTTTATGTTGACGCTCCTAGTTCACCTGAAACAAAAGAATACATCAATCAGGGAAAGATCAAATTTTATCACTATGTCCCTAGATGTGTTCTATGGTAAGTTAAGAACATATGAGCTATAGCAAGAGCGAAGAGCCATTATCTATAGACCTGGTTCTGTTGACAGTAAGAGTACGGCACTTGCAAAAACCACTGCACTTGTAGTTCATGAACCAGAATCTCAAGAAAACAAGGTGCACCCTCCTCAACAATTAAAGAAATTGTCATAGCTGAAATTACTCATGGTGAGCCAGAAGATGAAAGTGAGTTCTATACTCAAGAGGAACTTGAACAGTTGGAGGACAAATCGATGGCATACATGGCTGCAAAATTTAGTCATGTTAGATTCAGAAGAAAGCTACAAACCAAGGGGTTCATCAGGGATATTTCAGAAATGAAGCTACTCGTCAGGGTCAAGCTCCACAGAAGGCTACAAGTCAAGCTGGGTTGACAAGAGCAAAACCAGATGCTACAACTGCAATGAGTTAGGGCACTTTGCATCTGATTGCAGAAAGCCCAAGGCAGCTAAACCAAATGATTCCTATGAAAAGAAGGAAACTTATGAAGATCTGAAAAGGAAGAATGAGAAGCTGAAACAGAAGATGAATGCTTATGTGGTAAAGGGAAAAGGGAGAGCCTACATTGCTGAAGGAAAAAGCTAGGATGATACTAATTCAGATGAAGAGGAAGAGCATGTAAATCTGGCTCTCATGGCAGACTCTGCAGAGGAATCACCACGACCATCTCAGGTTCCTGAACTTACCAGTATAGAAATGTCTGTATATGAATACAAATCTACTGTGCATGAACTTACTTTAGAATTGTATAATGTCCATACAAGCATGCTTGCATATAAAATGGAAAATGATAAATTAGTTCTTAAATCTGAGAGTTTAACCTCTGGGAATGAAGAACTAGAATTGCTTGTAGTTGGATTAGAAGACCTTAAGTAAAAAAATGAGCATCTAGAGAATAAGGTTAAGTGCAATGCAGACATAGAGGCCATTCTTAGAACCCAAATTGCTGACTTAGAAAAGAAGTTACAGGCGTTTAAGAATGCAGATCTGACTCAGAAGGAGATAATAGATAGTCAAAGATTTAAATCTAATACTTCAATAGGACTTGAATATTCTAAGCTGAACAGTAAGAAACATAGTGGCACATCAGAGATAAACATGTTTGTCTCAGAAAAGGTTCCATATGTTGTTAAGGATGTTGTATTTCCGATATTCACTGAGTCTATTTCAGAACCTTTGGATGAAGTAAGTTTGCTGATCAATGAGGAATTGATTGCTGAAGATAGAGAGAAGGTAGAGGAATCCCCTAAGACCCCTAAGGCTCCAGCTACGAAAGCTAAATCCATAGCTGACCTAGGTACTAAGGTGGATAGAAAAGAACCTGAAACGCTTAAGAAACCAGAACCTATAGTCAACTCTAAGACTGGTGTAAGTGCTAAGGTTAAGACCAAGAAGAACAGGAATGGCAAAGTAGGTGTTAATAAGAAATCTGATTTTGCATCATCTTCATCTGCATCTAGGAAGCTTTGTAATAATTGCAATTCTGTTGCACATCTTACACATGCATGCACTAAAGGTAAAGTAGAATCTATTGCAACTTCCAGCATGCCTACCATGCCTAACATGTCTAGTTTTCATGAACCCTGTGGTATAGTTGGATGTATGCCATGTGCATTTGTTACCATGTCTGATTATTTTAAAGCTTTTCATGCAACTGCTAGCACTTGCATCAACACTAAGACAAGCATGAGTAATAAGCACACACAAGACAAGACTGAGACTCCTATTTCTAAGTCTAACAACTCTGTTGAGACTAACACTGAGAAGGAGCCAGCCAAAGTGAAATCTAAGCCTGTTAAGGGTTCAATTATTGATTCTGTTTCTACTCCTAAACCTTCAGGACCCAAGAAAGCTAGGGTTCCAAAGTCTTCTTAATCAATTTATGTTTGCAGGGTAAGGTAAGGAAAGAGAAGATCATATGGATACTGGACAGTGGGTGTTCTAGACACATAACAGGAGAAAAGTCCCTGCTCACAAGTGTGGTTGAGAAAGCTGGCCCTATAGTTACCTTTGGAGATGACAGCAAAGTATTTTCTAAGGGATATGGCAATTTGATAATTGGAAATATCATCATTGAGAATATCTTTCTTGTAGAAGGATTAAAGCATAATCTTCTGAGCATAAGTCAGTTTTGTGACAGGGGATATAATGTTGATTTCAGAATAGAAAGATGTTTGATCTCTCACAGGAAAGATGAGAAGCTTTCTTTACAGAGAGTAAGGAAAGGTAATCTGTACGTAGCTGACTTGAAGTCTACCTATGATGGAGTAAGCAGATGTTTCTACAGTAAAGCTTCATCAGAACTAAGTTGGCTATGGCACAAGAAGCTCTCGCACTTGAACTTCAGAACAATGAACTCTCTGATCAAGAGAGAACTAGTGAGAGGACTATCACAGATAGAATTCTGTCAAGAAGGACTTTGTGAAGCATGTGAAAAAGGGAAATCAAAGATAGCGTCACACAGAAGCAAGGAAAAGACAAGTATAACTGAACCTCTTCAGTTGATTCACATGGATTTATTTGGTCCAGTGAATGTATTGTCACTATCAAGGAAAATATATGCTTTAGTAATGGTCGATGATTTCTCCAAGTACACATGGGTGTTGTTTTTACAAACCAAGGATGAAGCACTTCAGCTGATAGTGGATCATATAAAGAAGATTGAGATGGAAGCAAAATTACCTGTTAGAAAGATCAGATCAGATAATGGGACAGAATTCAAGAATGCATTTCTAAATGAATTTTGTACGGAGAAAGGTATTTCAAGACAGTATTCAGCCCCAAGGACTCCACAGCAAAACGGGGTAGTAGAAAGGAAGAATCGTACCTTGGTTGAAGCAGCAAGGACTATGCTAAGTGAATCAAGTCTTCCCACCTACTTCTGGGCTGAAGCTATCAATATAGCATGTTACACTCAAAATCGTACCCTGATTAACAAAGATCATGACAAGACTCCTTATGAGATTATGGCTGACAAGAAACCAACAATGAAATACTTTCATGTGTTTGGTGCTAAATGCTTTGTGCTAAAGGAATGAATTGAACATCTAGGAAAGTTTGATGCTAAAGCAGAAGAAGGCATATTTCTTGGCTACTCTCTGGAATCTAAAGCTTACAGGGTTTATGTGATCTCTGATCAGAAGGTGATTGAAAGCCTTAATGTAACATTCGACGACACCAAGTTGGCAAGCCTGCAAGGAGAAGAGGATTCTGAATCTCTGGAATTTGAGAATCTAACAGATGATCCTATGGATATAATAGAACCTGAGATTGCTAGAACTGTGCTTGTAGTTGATTCAGGATCAAGTGGTGATAATGGTGGAAATACTGATCATGATAATCATTCAGGAACTCCATCAAGAACCACTACAAACAGATGAGAATCATCCAGTCATGGTGACAACAACTCTGGGGGAGCAGGAAGAGGATCTACAGTTCACACTCAACATCAAGCTGAACAAGGGGAAACATCAAGATCTTATCTACCTCGTCAAAGGGTTTGGAACAGAGACCATCCCTTTGAATTGATCATTGGTGATCCTAACACAGGAGTCAGAACTAGATATGCCACTCAGAATGTATGCCACTTCTCAGGATTTCTTTCAGAAATGGAACCTAAGAAAGTGGATGAGGCACTGGAAGATCCAGATTGGGTTATTGCAATACAAGAAGAACTCAATCAGTTTGAGAGGAAGAAAGTATGGAAGCTGGTACCCCGACCAAAGAACAAGTCAGTGATAGGCACTAAATGGGTAATCAGGAACAAGCTAGATGAAGATGGCATTGTAACGAGAAACAAAGACAGACTGGTAGCTAAAGGTTACTCTCAAGAAGAGGGTATTGATTATGATGAAACCTATACACCAGTAGCTAGACTTGAGGCAATCAGGATGTTTCTGGCATTCACAGCACATTCAGATTTCAAAGTTTATCAAATGGATGTGAAGAGTGCATTCCTGAATGGAGAGCTAGAAGAAGAAGTGTATGTGGAACAACCACCTGGTTTTGAAGATCCTAATCTGGCTGATTTTGTAAACTTTTTATTCAAAGCTCTCGACGGTCTTAAGTAAGCTCCAAGGACATGGTATGAAACTCTCTCTGAGTTTTTACTTGAAAATGATTTTACGAGAGGTGTCATAGATACAACTCTGTTTCATAAAGTGCATAAATTTGATATGATATTAGTTCAAGTATATGTTGACGATATTATATTTGGTTCTACTAATGATGATCTTTGCAAGAGATTCTCTAAGCTAATGCAGAGTAAGTACGAGATGAGTATGAAGGGAGA